>NW_015162508.1:266755-289336 GCF_001447785.1 Gekko japonicus
TCCCATGCATAATCTTATAAACCTCAATCATGTCACCCCTCAGCCGTCGTTGCTCCAAGCTAAAGAGCCCCAAGCGCTTTAACCTTTCTTCATAGGAAAAGGGTTCCAACCCTTTTATCATTCTAGTTGCCCTTTTCTGCACTTTTCCCAAGGCTATAATATCCTTTTGGAGGTGTGGTGACCAGGACTGCCTCTCTTTGACTTAACCAGGGAGCTGCCCTCTGACCCCTCCCCTCTCCCCTCTCTCTTTGTCCTCTCACTCACTCTACATGGCTTTCCATGGAGACACATGTCTCTGCAGGTCTCTCGTGTAGAGACAGTGCCCTCATACTCGCACACATGATGCTGGACAAGCTGGCCACTTGTGATAGAGAAAGTACTCTTTAGATTAGTCTGCTTTCTCTCCTTTTGACTGTAATCCGTATGTGAACTGAATGTACTTGAACAAATGTAAGTTTACCTTTTTTTGCAATATACTTCTTGGGAGATTTATTTACTGCACTCAATATCACGCATCTACGGCTGGGCAAAACTCTGCTATATTAAACAAATATCCCGATCCTGACCTTGTGAATAAATTCTCGCCTCAGAACATGGGCATCGGGAAATCAGCCTGTAAGGCTGTGCCGTCATTAGAATGAATAGAAAAGGGCAAGTCTGGTGTTCAGCAAGATGCTGCAAGTTATCAGTCTGTTAAGCAGTCAGTGTGGCACTGTTAATTCGAGAACATCCGAAGAAGAAGAAGAAGAGATTGGATTTATACCCTGCCCTTCACTACCCAAAGGTGTCTCAGAGCGGTTTACAAATTCCTTTCCCTTCCCCTCCCCACAACAGACACCCTGTGAGGTTGGTGGGGCTGAGAGATCTTTCGCAAGGACTGCTCCTGAGAGAACAGCTCTTATCAGAACTAAGGCTTGCCCAAGGACATCCAGCCAGGTGCAAGTGGAGGAGTGGGGAATCAAACCTGGTTCTCCCAGATTAGAGTCTGTGCACTTAACCACTACACCAAACTGGCTTAACCACTACACCAAACTAAGAACCTAGACTGCAATCTTAAAAATATTTTCCTGGGGGTTAGCCTCCCTGAAGTAATTGGGACTTCTTCATTAGCAGATGTGCTTAGCCCTGCTTGCCTAATCTTTAAAACAGGTGTATGCAATCAGGCCCCTAGCCAGAAAATTTCTGGTGGGGGTGCAAACACCGGGAATGGGGAGCCTAATTAGATCACCACTTATTAGATTAGTGAGGTCCCTGTCCCCCCCTCCAGGCTCCACCCCCAATTCTCCAGGAGTTTCTCAACTCTACCTCCCTATTTCCCCACTGGTGCCCGAGGGGGACCTGGCCACTCTACCCTGGTGGCCCATTGAAATGGCTGTTGGACTACATTTGGCATGGCAGATCACAACTCCTTTAGCCTTGCTTCAATGTGTACTGCTGAATTTCATACCGAATCTCATTCATCGTTCTCTTCAACTTTGCATTAAGTGTTTTGTTAACCAAGAAAACTGCAGAATACATTGTAACATTAGAATACTCATACATAGGGTTGCCAATTCCAGGTTGAGAAATTCCTGGAGATTCAGGGGTGAATCCTAGGGAGAGGAAGGACCTCGGCAGTAGGGATGGACACAAACTGAAACATGAAGCAAAATTGATCACAATTTTTGCCCTTTTCATGGTTCACAAAATCAAAGTTCATGACAAGTCTATGGTCATGAACTTCCATGAACTTTTAAAGCTGTTTGTGGTAGTTTGTGGACAGAGCAGAAACTAGGGGTTTAAAGGGACTCTTAGTCCCTTTAAACCCCTGCTTTCTGTTTCCCATGATAGCCATTTTTGGGGGGCTTTCTACAAACCCCATTTAAAGGGACTGCAGTCCCTTTCAACAGGGCTTGTGGGACTTCACAAACTAACCTTCTGGTTCTCCAATTGGCCTCCCTGTTTGATTCAGTTCATGGTTCAGTTTCTGGTTTAGCCACAAACTATGAACCAACACAAAATGCATTTTTCTGATTTGTGCCCATCCCTACTCAGCAGGGTATATAGGGTCCACTCCCCCCAAAAAAGATGCCATTTTCTCAAGGGGGATATTATCTGGAGATCAGCTGTAATTCCAGGAGATATCCAGACCCTACTAGGAGGCTGGCAACCACACCCATATTGTCCTCAATTTAAGCCTTATGGTACTCGATAAACCCCTATAGTTTCCAGGTGAATAAACTGGATAGCAGTGGAAGCTGGCATTTGCAGACAACACAGACAGATGCCAGTCGCAGCTGCTAGCAAAACGACAGTTACTATAATGCCAAAACCACAGCCATACAGCCCTGAAAATCTACAACAACTAACCTTACCAGGGTAGTGATCATTTTAAAAAATCCTTTCTTGGCATTAGCCCCTGGCATTTTCTCCAGGGGAACTGGTGTTTGTAGTCTGGAGGGGAGCTGTAAACAGAGTTCCTTACCAGGGTAGTGATCATTTAAAAAATCCTTTCTTGGCATTAGGACCTGGCATTTTCTCCAGGGGAATTGGTGTTTGTAGTCTGGAGGGGAGCTGTAATTCTGGGGGATCCCCAGGCCCCACTTGGAGGTTGGCATCTTTATCTCCCCCAAGCTTCAAGCTCCCACAACTTATTGTGCATTTTCCAGCCCCACCTTCATAGAAGCCTTGTGTGCCATTCAAAAGGGAAGGGCACAATAGCCCCTGCACCACTATTGGTGGGGGATAGGCTTGTCCCCCACCCAAGTGAAAACCAGCTATGCGGGAGAAACACTTGAAGTATGAGGTATTTATCATTCTTAGTTGGTTCTTATCTCTGACATGTCCCAAACCAGAATCTTACTGGGACATAGTCCGTGTCTCAATCATTTTATCCTTCATTTGAATTATTCATGAATTATTCCCTCGGGGGGTTATTACAGGATGTATCCCACAATCGTCTCCTGGATCGACTTCGTGCATTTCCAAACACTGTTATTTGGCATTGGAAAGAATGATTTTTGTCCTTCTGGCCACAAATCTCTGCATGAGTAATCCTGGAATATCCTTACTGACAATATCCTAATTATGCTAAGTATGGATGCTTTGAACCATCAAAAGTGTCCATTATCAAGTCCTCGGCTATTATGGCTGCCCTTTTGTTGTATCATAATGACTTAATATCGGGGTTGCATTGTCAATAGGAGCCTCTTACACACTGGGAGCTGTTGTCGCCTATTAACTCATCTGGAATGCTGTGGTGATCAAACTGTGATTTACAATGTATTATTACAATGCCTCTTGATGTCTTCCACAAGGGTTCAATTTTGAAATGATTTGAGTAGTGGCTCACCAGAAAGAGGTAATCTTCTCCATTTAATTCAAATAAATCTGCTGTCAACCTTGAACCAAGGGCACTTCAAAATAGCATGTGGTGTGGGGGGGTTGTAATGTCTCCTCGGGGTGCTGCAGAATTTGAGAGTGGTGTTATTTTATTTTTGCCTTAAATGTGAGTATTTATCAGAGGGAATGGAACAGTTTTATTCCATTATGCTACAGAGGGGCATCAGTATATAAGAATCAGTATATAAATATATACTTCTTCTCTCTGTGTGTGTAAAGTGACCTCAAGTTATAGCTGATTTATGGTTTGCCATTGCCTGCCTCTGCATAGCAACCCTGGACTTCCTTGGTGGTCTCCCATCCATGTACTAACCAGGGCCAATGCTGCTTAGCAGCCAAGATCTAATGACATTGGCTAGCCTGGGCCATCCAGGTCAGGGCCTGTTAAATTAAAGAACCACAAAACCCATCTGAGAACATTGTGGGAGTCTTATAGAACCTCTGTTGGCTTCCCTTCAAGTTCCTCATGTTTCACATAAGGAGGTTCCTCAAACTTCCTTTCAGATTCTTTCTTGGTTGAAATCTAGAGACAACCCAGGGATGTGCAAAATTCTCTGGGAAATGTAGCTAGTCTCATAGTTTGCCTTCCAGTTACTTGAACATTTGCCAGTGGATTCATCCCAAACTTTGCTTTCAGTTTCATTTTAAATGGAACTGTGCTGGCAACTCTAATAGGGGCATGTGAAACCCCTCAGAGAGCCTTACTAAAAGTCTTCTTTCTTCCATCAACATTCCTTAGATCTTCTACCCAGGTAGGGACCTTCACATTTGCCTGAAAACCAAAAAGTTTCCAGCCATTCCTAGAGCTTCCCTTTGCCACTTCCGGTTACAACATGAAAGTGGCATAATGATGTCACACATACCACCATGTCCCTGCCCCCCAGCCTTCCTGCCATTTGCCAGGCTCGATCTAGCAACTAGTACCTGTGGTCACCTTTTTGTGTGAATGGGATAATGTACATATTTACCGTGCATGTAACACTTCACTGCACATTAATGCATTCCTTCAAAAATGTGGGAATTCATTTACATGTACACATTGTCCCAGGCACACAAAATGGCAGCTGTGTGTATCAGGAAGATCGCATGTAATCTGTCTGCCTGCTATGTGTGGTTGGAGCCCCCAAATCAAATGTCTGAAAAGGGTTTGTTTGTAATGTTGTATGCCTTTTCCTTACCAAGTTGGTAAACCAATGTCTTGTTTGCGTCACTTCATAATGCAGGTATGGGCTCACGTGATCGAGTTTGGTTCCATGAAATGCACTCCAAAAAATATCTCCAGACAGAAAACTAAATGATAGGAAGAGAAACACACAGCAGAGCCACCTACCATCCATGCTAGTTTTCTATCTGTTTTGTTGTTGTTCAGTCGCACAGTCGAGTCCGACTCTTCGCGACCCCATGGATCATCTGCCGCCAGGCCCTCCTGTCTTCCGCCGTCCTCTGAAGTTGGCTCAATTTCATGTTCGTTGCATCGATGACACTGTCTAACCATCTCATCCTTTGCCGTCCCCGTCTTCTTTGACCTTCAATCTTTCCCAGCATCAGGGTCTTCTCCAGGGAGTGCTCCCTTCTCATTTGGTGGCCAAAGTATTTGAGCTTCAGTTTCATTATCTGGCCTTCCAGGGAACAGTCAGGGTTGATTTCTTTGAGGATTGACTGATTTGTTCTTCTTGCAGTCCAAGGGACTCTCAAGAGTCTCCTCCAGCACCATAGTTCAAAAGAATCTATTCTTCGGCGCTCGGCCTTCCTTATAGTCCAACTCTCGCAGCCATACATGACTACTGGGAATACCATTACTTTGACCATGCGGACTTTTGTTGGCAGGGTGATGTCTCTACTTTTCATCATGCTGTTTAGGTTCGCCATCGCTTTCATGGAAACAGACTCACAGAACTAGGCCATGATGTGGCATAACAGAGACCTGGATTCACTGGTGAATGTACTGTCATTAATATGAAATGAGTACCCCCACCCTGTTCTAATTTTTAAACGACTTTTGCCACAGCCACTTTATATTGCTCCATCGGAGTTTCCACTTCACATGTTGCTAGACATTACTGGGAGAACGGAATGAATCAGACCTAATGTGCTACAGTGAGCAATTAAAGAGTTGGGCTAGGCCAAGGGTCCCCAACGTTTTTGAGCCTGTGGGCACCGTCAGAATTCTTACACCACAAAATGGCTGCCACAAAATGCCTTCTGAAGGAGGTGGAACCAAACACAAAGGCTGCCACAGCTTACCTTAAAACTCCCAGTGAAGCTCCTCGTGTTGTGGTGGCACATGATAACAAAACAACTTTTATTTTAAAAACATCTACACAGCCTATCAAATCTCCAATGGCCAATCAGAAGTCTTGCTGGGCAAAAGCCCCACCCACTTTCTAAAAACGTTGTTACCAGAAAAGATTCCAGTGGGTGTCATGACATCCATGGGCACCATGTTGTGGACCCTTGGGCTAGGCCAAGGGGGACTCTCACAGCCATCAGTCTTACTGACCCAGTTGCTCTCTCTCAGATCCACTGAACTCCTTGGACAAAGGAGGCAGACAGTTGCTATAGATGGTTGTTGTTTTCAGCAGAGCCCCCGCATCTGCCATAACATCTGATGTAGGTGGCAACACCGAATGTCAGTTTCTATATTTTACCCCACATGCTCCACCCATACAGTGACTTCCAAAACATTGTACATCTATGTTGTCTGCATCAAGCTCAGTTTTTATGTTGTCCAACTGGTGTTATCCTTAGTGAAGCAAAAGAGTTGAGCAAAGCCCTGCAATGAATATAGGAAAAATAATGATCGTGACCTATACCCCACCACTCCACTCAGCCAATTAGAAGCTTTCCTCCACCCCAAGAAGCCTTCCTCCAGGATGAGTGGCTTGTGGCTGTTCTATGGTGGTCAAATCTGGGACATTCCTGGAGATGTGGGAAACATACCTGGAGAAAGTAGGTTAAGGGAGGTGTCATGATCTGGGCTGTGCAAGCACGACCTAGCTGGCCCAGGGAAGCCTGTGTGGCAGTAGGTGAGGCTGGGCCTACAACTCCCAGAAACCCCTAAGAGGTTTTAGAGCCAAAATTGACCAATAGGGAAGAAGAGGGCTGGGGAACAAAAGCACTGGTGCCAGAGCAGAAGCTGTTCTTTCTTCCAGAGGGCAGAGCCAGAAGGAAGGCTGCTGCAGGAAGAAACCCTCATCCTGAGGGAAGGGTGAGTAGTCTAGTGTCACTTGGAATAGTGAGCTAGGGATAGTACATATTTAAACACATTAGGGCATTTGATTTCTTTTCACCCACTTACTGTTATTATTCTGCACCTTGTTGTTTGACCTCCTATACAATAAACTATTTTCATTGTTCACTCTGCCTGGTCCTCATGCCTATTATTCGGCCAAAAGGGAGGTATAAAGGTCTTGGGAGGGTGCTTTGGGCCTTCTCAAGGGAGCCTGGAACCAGAGTGGTGGCAGCATCATGTGGCACCCCACCTGAGCCATGACAGGAGATGAAGCAGCTCATTGGGGATGTGATGTCATAGAAGCCACCCTCCAAATCTGCCATTTCCTCCAGGGGAACTGAATGTCATAGTCTGGAGGTAAGGTTACTAATTTCCTGGAATTACAACTGAAAATTTCCTGGAATTACAACTGATCTCTGGACTACAGAGATCAGCTCTCCTGGAGGAAATAGGAGTTCTGGAGAGTTAAATGTATAGAAGAAGAAGAGGAAGCGGAGGAGGAGGAAGAAGAAGAAGAGGAGGAGGAGATTGGATTCATACCTCACTCTTCACTCAGAGTCTCAGAGTGACTTACAAATACCTTTCCCTTCCTCTCCCCACAACAGACACCCTGTGAGGTAGGTGGAGTGAGAGAGCTCTTTCGAGAACTGTTCTAAGAACAGCTCTGAGAGAACTGTGGCTTGCCCAAGGTCACCCAGAAGCTGCATGTGGGGAATCAAACCTTGTTCTCCCAGCTTACATTCCCACTGAGCTCCCTCCCCAAACTCTACCCTCCCCAGACACGCCAACGAAATCTCCAAGAATTTCTCGACCCAGAATTGGCAACTGTATCTGGAGGTCAATTGTAATTCCAGGAGAACTCCAGGCCCCGCCTTGAGGCCTATAACCCTGAGCTCTTCCCCTGTAGATCGAGCGGCTCTTCCAACCTCTGTTCCATTATGCTTCGACTAAAACAAAAATCCATTTATATCCCTTTCATCCATTTATTACCGGACATAGATGCCCATTTTGATCTAGAGCTTTGTTGTTGTTAGTTTTATAATATGAGCTATGCTGCTTGTCATAAAATTTATGCCCTTCTTTTACTGGTTTATTCATCTCGGATGGGTAATTTGCAGCAGGGAAGCAGTTCGGGGACTATACCCAGAGGCTTGTTTTGCACAGCTGCTGAGTAATTTGTGGAGGAATCAATAGAAGATTGCTTCAGGTGTCCAGATTGTAAGCACGCAATTGGTGAGCAGAACTTTAATTTACAAGCAGACTTTTTCTTCTTCTTCTTTGCACTGATGTGTTTAAGGGCAGGGGAAAGAGAACACTGTTATTTCAGTCCATTAAAACAATGGCAAAAAATTAAGAATGTTTCTAATGGATTACCAGCACTGTACACGTGGGCAGGAGAAGCAATATGTTAAAAAAAAAATGACATGATCTTTCCCATACAAAGTTCTGTTTCTTTCTTTTAAGACACCCAAGCATCCTATTTGGGATTTTAATGGACATCCGCTCAGCATGTATCTCCCATTAAAAAGGCAAAGAGAAGCCTGGCTGTATAAAAAGGGGGAAGTATTGTGACCATAGTTTTTTTTTTTTCCCCCAATTAGCTCTTTTTTTTAAAGACACTCAAATATCCTATCTGCATTTTAACTGATCTGTACCATGTGTGCAATTAAAGAACCCCCGGCAATTTTAAAAAACCTATAAAGGAATCTAGGGTGCCATAAAGTGAGAGAATATGCCGCTGAAAATAGCGTGCAACACCATTAGCTTATGCTTTCTTATTCGGCTAAATTTCACGGGCAAGAGACTGTAACTACTTCTCTGCAAAGAACACATATATGACAAAAGGGGTTTTGGATATAAAGCCAAATTACATGTTACATTCGGTGGTGGTGGGGATTGTGTCAGGGCTAGTTGGACCCAATTTACTTTCCTTGCATATATACAGCAAATGCAGGGCCCCCGTTCACACGGAGCATTTGCTGAGCTGAAGGCACAATCGTCCCACGGATTTTCCAGGCACGATCACACCGGAACATCTGGGAGGCGTAGCATACCCGTGGCTAACCCATGGCTTGTCGCCGAAGATGCGGAGTAAAAAAACTACCACATGTGAGGTACTAGTTTCCGGAAAACGCGGGGCAAGGGTGGGCGTCTGATCGCATTTCCTTGTGAATCCTGTGGCATCTGGTGCCCGTCCATGTCCTGTTGCAAACCGGATGTTGTTTGTTTTGTTTTTTTGTGGTAAGTCTCCACAGGATGCGCACAAATGATCATGCACATGTGCAAACTTCGGCAAGAAAAAAAAATTCCCGTTTGCCACAGAAGTGGCACCTAGCGATTGCTGGTGTGATCGTGCCGCGCCGCTTCCTTGCCGCACTGCAGGATAGCCGTGTGATCGGCACCTAATGGCCTAACCACGGGACCTTGACGGGACATTTCATCGGGCTGCCGCATGTTACTTTGCTCCAAGCCCCCCCCCCCTTGCATTTTCCGGCCCATGTTAACTGGACCTTTTTTGAATTCCTCAGGAGCCCAATTCTGCTCAGTACTATGATGTGGAAGAAGGAGGCACGCTGCTTTCTCCTCTGTGCCTTTTCCCTTGCCAAAACAGCCCCTGAAGAGAATTATTCACATAGCTTTGGAGCTGCAGATGAAAGATGTGCCGCTCCAAAGTTATGCAAATAAATTCCTTCTAGGGCTGTTTCAACTCAGGAAAATGGCATGGAGGGGAAGGCAGGACTCCCTCCTCCTCCCACATCACAGTTCTGAGCAGAATTGGGCTTCTGGGAAAATGCCTTTCCCCCCAGCTGCTGCATAACTACAGGGAAAGTGTGTAGGGTCTGGGTAACCTCAGTCTAATAGGCAAAAAAAAAAAATGTAATTTATACTTTGGGTTGTGGTCACTACTATTCAGTGGGCATGGAGGAGCCCAGTTGTACAAGGAAACCAAGCAAACTTGAACTAAGCCCCAGCAACTGATATAATACCTCCAGAATTGATTAAATCCAACATAGACTGGTGGTGTCCAGTGCTGGCTACACTTTTTACAAGCATTGATCCCTTATGACTGGGGTTTGGCCATTATCATTCCGATATGCAAAAGGGGGGACAAATCTAATCCCTCCAACTATCAGCCAGTCAGCCTGTTCAGTCTAGTGAGGCTCCGTTCACACGGAGAAGTTGCCACACTAAAGATATGAATGGCAGGTGGATTTTCGGTGCGCGATCACACTGGAACATCTGGGAGGTGTTAGCACACCCATGGCCAACCTGTGGCGTGCCACCGAAGATGCGCATTTAAAAAGTACCTGAAACAACCGACTGGCAAATGGTTTGCCACGAGCTGCATATGGACTCCCATGGTGTGATTGTGCCGGCGTGCAGCTATTCCCCCAGGTCATCCTCTTTGCAGCGCAGGCTGAAGGAGGAAGCCCCGATGTGCCACCATTGCATCTGATCGCATTATGGTGGATCAGAATGCGATGGCGCAAATAGCCACGGCCCCCCCCCCACGTTTTCCAGCATGTTTGGCCGGGGCCTGAATAAGCTTTATGCTCGCCATCTGTGTTGAAAGCTTTAGTATTCTCACTAGACTTAAGACTACACATGAAAACAACTTTCTGACAGTAAGATAAAAAACAATAAAAAGCTAAAGGTAAAGGTTTCCCTTGCTCAAAAGCCAGTCGAATCTGACTCTAGGGTTGCGGTGCTCATCTCCGTTTCCAAGCCAAAGAGCCAGTGCTGTCCAAAGACTTCTCCATGGTCATGTGGCCGGCATGACAAAACGCTGAGGCACATGGAACGCCGTTACCTTCCCACCAAAGCGGTACCTATTTATCTAGTTGCAATTTCTTGCTTTCAAACTCCTAGGCTGGAGGGAGCTGGGAACAGAGATGGGAGCTCACTCCATCACACGTCACTAGGGTCTTGAACTGCCGAGCTATCGACCTTATGGTCCGCAACTCAGTGTCTTAACCGCTGAGCCACCACTGCCCCTAATAAAAACAATAGGGCCATTAATTTTGCAGGGTCTCTCTCAAGAGGGGTGTGAAGCAGGGTTGCATTTGGGGTCCTCCACTATTGAATTTTTTTATATATAAACTCCATGGTACAAGCCTTGTCTGATTGAGACTTCCATCCACCTACGTTCACGAACAGACCGATTCCCACATTATTATATGCGGATGACACAGCCCCCCCCCCCCCGAAATAGGGCTCCAAAAAGCCCTTCATGCTCTTATAACATTCTGGAAGGAGGATCAGTTAATGATTAACTATCAAAAGACCATGAGATATGTTAAATGGAGACAGCAGATCAGTGGGCATACTACATGATATAGATCAGCTGAAGACCTTTAAGTATAGAGGTGTAGCCTTTCAATCAACTGGTCTGTGGAGGGCTCAGGTGACCCATGATCAGGGCAGTTCCAGGTTTTGGGGCACCCTGGGCACCATCTGCGCACCACCAGCGCCCCTCCATGCCTTCCTTTCCACCCCAACACCTGCATGCTCCTCACCTGCCTGTGTGTCCCTCTCTCAGTTGCACTCCCACTGCTCATGCTCAGTTGCCTGCACCGCCTGAACACCTTTTCCCTAAGAACACTGGCCACTATGTGCTGCTGCTGGGAGTGTTGCTGCCATTACTACCAGGAGTGACGCCACTGTGCACCACCCACATGCCCTTCCTTAATGATGCTGGGCATTTGGGAACATGGCTGCAGACAGGTAGCTGGGGAGGTACGTGGGTAGGTGTCAGCAGCAGTGGACCCCACCAGAAGCCTTGGACCCTGGCTGTGACCCTTCTTTAGAGCATGCTGACGTCAGCTCTGTTTGTGATACTGAGAGCTTCCAAGGAATGACATCTGCCACCGTGAAATTCTTTCATATATAGTTGATGTATTGAAATTATTTCAGGGCAAGATGATAGCTCAACTCGTGTATGGTCTCTATAAAGACTTCCAGATCTGCCTCTATAAAGACGTCCATTTCCTGGAAGCAATTCATTCTAAATTTCTCAGGCCTGTATTTGGTGTAGTGTGCTGTGTTTTTGGTTATTTTAAAAAAATACAGAGTGTTAGCAATAGTTACTGAGAACTACCAACAATTAGTTGTCCAATAAAGTATAATACAATAAGCCCAGACGATACAGTAAGTTGCTAATCTAAATTAGACAGTACTCATGAGAAATTCAAGGGTGGCACAAAGCTGACAAAAAAGAAAGAAGATGACACAGGCTTATAGTGCCACCCTATGTAGAGTTACACCCTTCTAAGTCCACTGAAGTCGATGGGCTTAGAAAGGTTTAGCACTGCTCAGGATGGCACGGTTACTGTTTTCTTTTATGTGCCAATGCCTAACAAAACTGTCCTTTAAACTTTTCCTTTCTTTTTTTTAAATATTTTTTTAATTAAGAAAAGACATAATAGGACAATAATGAAAAAAGAAAAAACATTACAAGACTGTGTTTTTAATGCCCATCTCAGAAAAGATTCAGGGATGGTGTCACTAGAGGCACACAATTGGAACCATTTGCCTTATGTTAAACTTGAATCATCTTGGATTAGCTCCTTCAGTTCTCTTAGATAATTTCCGTTCAGGTTGGGCAGAAGCCTTTGAGAAGAAATTACAATCTTCTGGGCTTTCTCCTCCAGCTGTATTTCATCTTAGATTCTTTTTGTCTTAGCTCAGGAAGGATGGCTCCAGAGCAGACTAATTTATGCAGCAGCCAAATTGCTCGCTCACAACTTTAATGCCAGTATCTCACAAAGTAGAATCTTTGCTCACCAGACTCCACAGCTTAGAGGGAGCATTGCTTGGAACCTAAGAAAAATCAAACAAAGAACTTGGGACATTGGCCTTCAAGTTTATAGAGGTCCACTCTCATCGGGCAATACGGAATCACAACCAAAATTTTGTTCCAGTGAATTATCTGTCTGCCTTAGGATTTCCTAAATAAGGCAGAGCATTTACTTTGGTCGGTTTCAATATTTCACCTTCAGCCCTGCTGCAAGACAAATATTTAGGTATCTGTTATTCCCACCATTTATTTATTTTTTTTGTCAACTAAACGAGGTTAAAATAGTTGAACATGTGTTTCATCACTGTGGATTTGATAAGGTAAGGTAGTGGTAATTTCATTAAAAAAAAAATAGTGACCATAGCAAGCATTTCAGGTGAGGCTGACAGTTGGCATTATGCTTTGCAACATTGTGAGAAAAAAGTGTAATCACATGAAACGGACACGTTCAGAGTTGCGCAGATAAGTCCAAACAGCTTGCTGAACAATTGGCCTTCTGCTCATGACTGGTGAGCAGGCTGTGAACTGACTCAGCAGGTGTTGGAGCATTTCTTGAGACAACCAAGGCCTTCGATACCATCTAGAATTTCCAGAGGCACAAGAAAGGGGGGTATTTTCCTCCTCCCTTCTCCTGAGATGTGGGAAAAGATCTCTCACAGATGGTGGGAATCTGCAAGAACTGTCACCTCTCCTGCCTGCAAAAGTTCTACTTGGGATCCAAGCCAAGATTTTTGAAATTTATATTTAACTAGGAATAAGGCCCGTTGTGGAAATAAATACAATGAGATCTAGAAAGAGGCTCTGGGAGAGTGCCCCGGCCTTGGGCACTCAGTGTCAATTTGCTGTGGTGACCTCAGCAGGGTATGACACCATGTCCACCATTTTCTCCAGAGGAACTGATCTCTGCTACCTGAAGAACAGTTGTAATTTTTGAGTGATCTCCAGCCCTCACCTGGAGATTGGCAACCTGATGGAATGGATGGTTTGGAGGGTGGAGTCTATGGCATTGTACCTGTCTGAGGTCCCACCCCTCCTCAAACCTCACCCTCTCCAGGCTCCATCCCTCACATCTCCAGGAATTTCCCACCTGGAGTTGGCAACCCTATTTCCTTCCCAGCCAATCATCAACCTACCTTTATTTCCCTCTCACTCTTTAGCTTTCCACCCCCCCTCACCTGCAGCCTCTACTGTGCTCTGAAGCCCTGACTGCTACGTCACATTGGCTGTCATACAGGGGCCATCTCAGCAGTATATAAGGACACAGAGTCCACCATTTTCTCCAGGGGAACTGATCTCTGCCATCTGGAAAGCAGCTCCCACCTGGAGCTTGGTCTCCAGCTCCCACCTGGAGATTGGTAACAATGGTTCCCCATGATGGAATGGCTGGTTTGGAGGGTGGAGTCTATGGCATTGTACCTGTCTGAGGTCCCACCCCTCCTCAAACCTTACTCTCTCCAGGCTCCATCCCTCAAATCTCCAGGAATTACCCACCTGGAGTTGGCAACCCTATTTCCTTCCCAGCCAATCATCAACCTACCTTTATTTTCCTCTCACTCTTTAGCTTTCCAACCCCCCCCCCTCACCTGCAGCCTCTACTGTGCTCTGAAGCCCTGACTGCTACGTCACATTTGCTGTCATACAGGAGCCATCTCAGCAGCACCATTCTCTCCAGCGGAACTGATCTCTGCCATCTGGAAAGCAGTTGTAATTCTGAGTGATCTTCAGCCCTCACCAGGAGATTGGCAACAATGGTTTCTCTCAACAGGCACTAAGGGTACCTCAGAACACATTTTACCCCAGAACAGCTACAGCAAACTGTTTAGAATGTTAGAGGCAAAGGCCTCTAATGACCTCTGTGCTCTGAGGCAAAGGCCAATCGGGCCACATATGCAAATAACCTCTGTGTTCTCACTGGCTATGGGGGGGGAGGAACAGCAAACTGTTTAGAATGTTGGAGGCGAGACTCAGGCAATGCAGCCAGTGGATAGGGACAGCTTCTGACTGGCAGATCACGGAGCCAAAGGCTGTGGGCGCCATGTGGAATGTTCAGCAGCGTGCCACCACCAACAGGGAATTATTATATAGAGAGATTTGTGATAGTAAGCCTGTTCCTTCCATTTCATTTCATGCCAAAGTCTCTGAAGTGTGGACGAGAAAAGGAAGAAGAAGAGGAAGAAGAGGAGGAGGAGATCAGATTTATACCCTGCCCTTCACTACCTAGAGGATTCTCATTTATTTATTTTATATATTTATTAGATTTCTGAATCACCCAACCCTGCAAGTGGCTTATAATCCCTTTCCCTTTCCCTTCCCCTCCCCACAACAGACACCCTGTAAGGTAGATGGGGCTGAGAGAGCTCGGAGAGAACTGCTCATGAGAGAACAGCTCTGAAAGAACTTATGACTGACCCAACATCATGCCAGCAGCTGCATGTGGGGACGCTAACCTGGTTCTGGAGTCCATGCTCCTAACCACTATACCAAACTGGTTTATTTTTTAATGGAATGGACCTCCAGATAAGAGTTTTAGGCTCACTGCCTCAAGGACAGGAAACCCATACATACAATATCAATAAACATTGGGCAAAAAATTGCTTAGAATTTACCAATTGCTAAATGTTGCTTAGAACCTACTGCACCTGACTCTACAGAAAGCTTTGATATTATTTCTCTGAATTACATTTGTCCTTATGCTAGCTAAGATAAGGGTAATAAAAGACTTGTGCTTCAGGGAGAGCACTGATTGCTTGCCAGGAGAAAACACTTCTCTTTACAAATAGCTTTGTAAAATTCGTGGCAGAGATTTAGATTTCTTTCAGATTTTTTCCCTCCCCTATGAATACTTTCTGCTGATACCTCGTGTATTGACCAGCATTAAAAACAAAATCTTGGGACTAAGAAGAAGAAGAGAAGAGATTGGATTTATAATCTCGCCCTTCACTCGGAGTCTCAGAGCAGTTTACAAACTCCTTTCCCTTCCCCTCCCCACAACAGACACCCTGTGAGGTACATGGGACTGAGAGAACTCTGACAGAAAGTGCTCTTTCAAGAACAGCTCTGACAGAACTATGGCTTGCTTAAGATCATCCAGCAGCTGCATGTGGAGGAGTGGGGAATTAAACCCAGTTCTCCCAGATTAGAGTCCGCATACTTAACCACTGCATCAAACTGTCTCTTCTATACGGTCTTCTTCTTCTTCTTCTTCTTCTTCTTCTTCTTCTTCTTCTTCTTCTTCTTCTTCTTCTTCTTCTTCTTCTTCTTCGTCTTCTTCTTCTTCTTCTTCTTCTTCTTCTTCTTCTTCTCTTGGCCACCCACTGATACCAAATTCACCACCGGAGGAGGACAAGGAGGAGGAGGAAGGTGTATTACAGGGCTCTTTTTGTAGCAGGAACTCATTTGCATATTAGGCGATACACCCCTAATGTAGTCAATCCTCCAAGAGTTTACAGAGCTCTTCTTACAAAGGCTACTGTAAGCTCTTGGAGGATTGGCTACATTAGGGGTGTGTCGCCTAATATACAAAAAGAACCCTGTGCAGAAAACACTTTTATTTTAAAACATTTTAAGGTGTTTTTGCAAACATGGAAAGGTGCCCAAGTTTGTAGAAATATCTGTTTTCAGTCAGTGTGGACCCAATCCATGGCTGTAAGTATCCACAGATGAGCCCATATTTGACTATTAGAATATAAAACAAATCTGATTAGGATTGCATTATTGTTCACATTCTCTTTAATATGCAGCTGAAGTGCAAGTTTGGGAAAAGGAATAGAAAGTGTGTGGTGGGGTGGTTGGTGTGATAGATGAGGGGAATTGACATTCAAGTCAGAGATGCTGAGAATACAGTGACCTAAATACAAATTTTTAAAAAAATGGTTGCCTTGATTCAAAATATAACAAAATGGAGATAGCATTGATTGACAGGAAATTTTTCCTTCTATGATGTAAGTTCTGTCATAGCACATTCCCACATACAGGTCATCCTTTGCTACTACACCAAAGAAACTTTCAGCATATCTACCAAGGAACACTTCTAATCTAAATTCAAGGAGAACAAGGCCTAGAGCCAGAAGGGTCTTCATAGGCCATCTAGCCCAATCCCCTGTTCCGTGTAAGAAATGCAGCCTGTTTGTTCCCCATGAAAGGCTATCCAGTCTCTGCTTGAAGACATCCAGCAAAGAAGAGCTCCTTCCACATAAAGGCTGCGATCACACACACCTTTAGATCTGGCATAGCTGCAAATGCCTGATGGATCTAAAGGGCACGATCAGACAGCAACATCTGGGAAGTGTTCTGCAGTCATCAGCAACCCGTGCTCCTCTGCCACAGAAGCAGAAGTAAAAGACACCGAGTAAAGTCTGGCTCTAACAGGTTCCAGTGGGCTACGGATGGACTTTCCCCTGTCTGATCATGCAAGCACACTTTCATGCTGTCAGGATAGTTTGATTATTCCAACCCGGCTCAGTGCCACCTTCCCCTGTTCGCAATATGTGCATCATCGCAAACTCCATAAGGCGCCCTCAGTTTGGAGGTGCAATTTTTTGTTTATGCGCATGGGAGACTAACGGCCAAAAAAAAAACCCCAATTCACCCGCAGTTGCATCTGATCACACGGTGATGGGCTGCCCTCGCAGCCCCCAGCGACTGTGTGATCACACAAATGCAAATCAAATTACTGTGGAGCAAATAGCCTTGCTTCCCCCCCCTGCATTATCTCACATGTGTGAACACTGCCCTTGTCAGCTTCTTTAAAGTGCAGGACTAACGTGTGGCCAATTGGTCATCTGTACTTAAAAGTAAAGGTAAAGGTTCCCTTGCTTGAAAGCCAGTCGAATCCGACTCTAGGGGGCGGTACTCATCTCCGTTTCCAAGCTGATGAGCCAGCGCTGTCCGAAGACATCTCCATGGTCATGTGGCCAGCATGACTAAACACCAAGGCACATGGAACGCTGTTACCTTCCCACTGAAGTGGTACCTATTTATCTACTTGCAATTTCTTGCTTTCGAACTTCTAGGTTAGCAGGAGCTGGAACAAGAGACGGGAGCTCACTCCATCATGCGGCAACTCGGGTCTTGAACTGCTGAACTACCAACCTTCCACAGCCTGCAATTCAGCGTCTTAACCACTTGAGCTTAACTCTAATTTTACCACACATGCAGAAGAAATGTGAGTGATGAAATGGTTACTTACATCACCTGAAGTTCCATGCTCTCATGTGATACATGATTTCCGATTTATTACTTTTTGCTGTCTTCTTTGTTAACTTCTTGAACAAACTGATAAAGAATGCTACAACTTAGAGAAGAGGGAAAGTGAAATATTAAGGCTACAAAAAGAGTTAGAGGGTGATAAGAGACCAAGAAACCGAAACAATATAATCTTGAATTTGGGATAGTTGTGCCAAATCATTTAATGGTGTCCTGAATAAATATCTTTCTTTCTGTGAACAATAAATGCTTCTGAAGGCAGTGATCATGCAACTGTTTGCCGACTGAAAAACTAGAATGAAGAGGGAGATAAATTTACATAGAATCATAGGGTCACAGAGTTGGAAGGGCCCATACACCCAAAGAGTGATTAACACTTGGAATTCACTGCCACAGGAAGTGGTGGTGGCTACAAACATGGACGGCTTCAAAAGGGAATTAGATAAGCATATGGAGCAGAGGTCCATCAGTGGCTATTAGCCACAAGGTATAGATAGGGACTCTGGGGCAAGTGATGTTCTGTCTTCTTGGTGCTTGGGGGGGGGTCAACAGTGGGAGGGCTTCTAATGTCCTGGCCCCACTGGTGGACCTCCTGACGGCACCTGGTATTTCTGGCCACTGTGTGATACAGAGTGTTGGACTGGATGGGCCTTTGGTTTGATCCAACATTGGCACCTCTTATGTTCTTATGTTCTCATACAGACCACTGTGGCAAATACTGAAGCTGTTTTTGCCATCCTATTTGTAACATTGGATGTTAGCACCTTATAAATATTTTATGTTTTTAACTTGCTTTAACCTTTTATGTAAGATGCCCTGAGCCTGCTTTGGTGGGGACGGCAGGGTATAAATAGAATAAGTAAATAAATAAAAATAAATAAATCTAGTCCCGCTGCCTGCTCAATGCAGGATCAGTCTAGGGCATCCCAGACAAGTGTTTGTCCAGCAGCTGCTTGAAGACTGTCATTGTGGGGGAGTTTACTGCCTCCATGGATTGGTTGCGATCCTAAAGATGTTTCCCTCGGACCGAATCCTATTGAATATCATAGGACTTACTTCTGAGTAGACCTGCACAGGATCGCACCCTATGAATGTTTTGCAAGATCCGAATGAAATCCTAGGTTGAGAGCCACAATATGGCCTGAAAGACAATGATAATGGATGAATTTAAATGAAAAATCCGGAAGGCGTCCTCCGGAACAAGCAAATCAAAAATTTTATTTCCAAAAATATATAGCTACTGACAGTGCAATCCTCTGTAGAATAATTCCTGTCTAACCCCACTGATTTCACTGGGCTTGGACTGGAAGAACTCTGCCTAGGTTTGCACTGAAGGTCTTTGAAAAGGTAAAATAAAACATCCAAAGGGAGTAGAAAGCATCAAGCGGGTGAAGCTAAAAGCCCGTAAACCCCATTGTCTTTCAGAAATAAGAGCATTAAAAAGTTGCTGGGGGGATAATATCGTGCTCGGTAGCTGGGGAATCGATCTACCACTCCGGTTATTACCCCCCCCCCAGAACTGAAAGTGGCAAACTCATTATCAACGATTGTAGCATTTCCAACTGTGGCAAGAGGGTGCCAGTGTCCTAATCCCTATAAATCTCAATGATCAGGTCCGAGATTGCCTTCTTTCTTGGCTTTCCAGCACTGAAATTAGAAATATAAACAGTATTGATTTCAGAGCAGGAGAGGGTGTGAAAAGCACTGCCAGTGACGTGCTGTTCCATCAGCCGGCCACCTCTGTTCTGGACCAGGGTGGTTCTACCAGACATGGTTTACAAGCACCATTTCCCCTTTCGGTCTGCCTGTCATTCAGGAAGGTTTCTACTCACTAGCGATATTAATTGGAGTTAATTGAGTGTGTATTTTAGGAGAGTGAGCTAGCACGGTGTAGAGAGCCAGTTTGGTGTAGTGGTTAATCTGCAGACTCTAATCTGGAGGAACCGGGTTTGATTCCCCACTCCTCCACTTGCAGCTGCTGGATGACCTTGGGCAAGTCATAGTTCTGTCAGAGCTGTTCTCTCAAGGACAGTTCTGGAAAGAGCTCTCTCAGCCCCACCTACCTCACAGGGTGTCTGTTGTGGGGAGGGGAAAGGAAAGAGTTTTTTAAGCTGCTCCGAGACTCCAAGTGAAGGACAGGATATAAACCCAACCTCCTCCTCTTCTTCTTCTTCTTCGAATTTCGGAGCAGGATCTGGGAGAAACAGATTCGAATCCCCACTCTGCCCTGGAAGCTTGCCGGGATAACCTGGGGTCATTCACAGCTGCTCAGCCTCACCCACCTCGCAGGGTGGTTGTGATAATAAAAGGGAGGAGAGGAGAATGGTGGAAGCTACCTTGAGTCCCCACTGGGGAGAAAGGAGGGGTAGAAATAAAGCAGAGAAATAAAAAGCCGGTTTCAGTGGTCAGCTGGGACAGTGGGTCGATTTGGGGAACGTTCCCACTTCAGGTGTGAAAAGTCTAGGGAGGGAGGGGCTCGTGGCTCAGCAGAAGATCCTCTGCTTGGCACGCAGAAGGTCCCAGGTTCAATCCTGGGCCTCCTCAGTGAAAAGGACCAGCCAGTAGATGACGTGAAAGAACTCCGCTGTCAGTCTGAGCAGACGATACTGACCTTGATGGACCAAGGGTCTGATCCAGTATAAGGCAGCTTTCTGTGTGTTCATTTGGGTGAGGCCAGGTGCCCAAGCTGAATGGGGAGAAGCCAATGTGCTCTTGGCCCTATGACTTGAAGCCTTGGCTTTGAGTGAGCCCACCCAATGGATTTAGGGTTAACCCAGGAGTGAACTGAAAGCTTTTTTCTTTTTCTTTTGCTGGTTATTCTTTTAACCGGATTTGTCTGTTCATTTGTTTTTGTTTTTTAAAGTAACCCACTTTGGTTCCCTTTGTGTGTCAGAGAGAAGTAGGATATGAATGTTTCCATCAGGAAATAAAGGACTAGGCAGTTTCTTGAGAAACCAAGGGCAGAGGGAAGAAGAAGAAGAAGAAGAAGAAGAAGAAGAAGAAGAAGAAGAAGAAGAAGAAGAAGAAGAAGAAGAAGAAGAAGAAGAGTTTTTATTCCCGGTTTTTCTCTACCTTAACGAGTCTCAGAGTGGCTTATATTTGTCTTTCTCTTCCCCACAACCAGCACTTTGTGAGGTAAAGAGTTCTGAGGGAACTGTGACTGGCCCAAGGTCACACAACAGGCTTCATGTGAAGAAGTTTGGAATCAAACCCGGTTTTCCAGATTAGAGTCTGTCACTCTTAAGCACTGCACCCCATTGGCTCTCTGTATTGTGTCATGATGGACTTTGGAGTTGCTGGATAAGGATTCCCAGTTTCCCTTAGTATTCAGATTTTTGCATTGCCCCTTATGACTTTGGAACAGCTAAGTCACTGGCAGCCAGAGGGCCAATGAGAATTCTTTTTGCACGATCTTCTGTGACAAAGTATTTAACCACTTTCAATGAGCATGCTTGCCAATAGGTACGCAGCCAGGTTTCCAATGTACTCGCAGAGCTTCCTGTATGCAGGGGATTCCCATTGCACATAACAGGTGTTTCTTTTGTTGTTGTTTGTTGTTGAAGAGTCCGACTCTTCGTGACCCCATGGACCACATCATGCCAGGCCCTCCTGTCTTCCGCCGTCCTCTGAAGTTGGCTCAATTTCATGTCCATTGCATCGATGACACTGTCTAACCATCTCATCATCCTTTGCCGTCCCCGTCTTCTTTGACCTTCAGTCTTTCCCAGCATCAGGGTCTTCTCCAGTGAGTGCTCCCTTCTCATTTGGTGGCCAAAGTATTTGAGCTTCAGTTTCATTATCTGGCCTTTCCAGGGAACAGTCAGGGTTGATTTCTTTTAGGATTGACTGGTTTGATCGATAACAGGTAGATCAGTTCTAACAGTAAGACGTGCAATTAATAGGGTTACCAGCCTCCAGGTGGGTCATGGAGTTTTCATGGAATGACAACACACCTCCGTTCTACAGAGATCGGTTCCCCAGGAGGAAACGGGGACTTCAGAGGGTAGCCTATGACATCGCACCACTGCTGAGCTCCCTTCTCTCCCCAAACTGCCCCCCTCAAGCACCACCCCCAAGTCTCCAGGAATTTCCCATGCTGGATTTGGCAACCCTAGCAATTAGTGGAAAGTTTGACTGAAGGAAAGAATGCTTCCACCTGGGCATTTACTAAAGCTGAAGGGATGCTGACCTGACCTGGACAGCCAGGCTTGTTGGATCTTGTCAGATCTCGGAAGGTAAGCAGGGTCGGGCCCTCGTTGGGATTCAGATGGGAGAGCACCAAGGAATACCAGGGTCGTGACACAGAGGCAGGCTATGGCAAACCATTTCTGAATGTCTCTTGCCTTGGAAACCCTAAGAGGTCGCCATAAGCTAGTTACAACTTGATGGCAACAACAACAAAAGGCTTGTTTATGTTCATTAGGTCCAATGTTAACTTTATGGAATAGATATCTCTCCCTTATATATAATTGAGTAAGACGCAGCGTCAGACACAGTGGAGAGAAGATGCGCACCAACAGTGTTTGGAGGCTTGAATTGTCCATCAGAAACTTCCCCAGCTTCCATTGGCCGTGTTGCCTAAATCCCACCTCAGAACACAAAGGCTGTAGCCCTGCCTCTGCACCCGATCCCCTCAGACGTCAGACTACTGCTGACAACCACATGGTGGGTGAGTGGAACCGGGGAGCACTTGAAGAGCAGCAGTGGCAGTGATAAGCTGCTCGCCGCCGCCCAACTCCCCCCCTCCTGCTCAACTAGCCATGGCTGGAGGGAATCAGTGGAAGGCCGGTGCCGGCAGCTCATCACTGCTCACCGTGGCTGGATTCCCCCCTTTCATCACATGGCTGTTTTCCCCCCTCCACCGCCCACCCACCCACCCCTGGCTTCAAAGACCCCTCGGAGCCCTACAGGCTTCCAGGGAAAGCAGGCGAGGGGCAGCAGGAGCGGGGCTGCGCCAACCCCCACC
>NW_015162508.1:289687-294680 GCF_001447785.1 Gekko japonicus
TTCCTTCCTTCCTTCCTTCCTTCCTTCCTTCCTTCCTTCCTTCCTTCCTCTCTTTCTCCAAACCCCTCTATCTATCCATCTACCAATCTACCACCCACCCACCCTACCTTTCTAGGGCCCATTGTCTTCATCCACAATGGGCTTTGCTCCCTAGTATATGTGTGTGTGTGTGTGTGTGTGTGTGTGTGTGTGTGTGTGTGTGTACAGAGAGAGAGAGAGAGAGAAGATACAGATTTTTTACAGGCTTCAGTGCCAAGTGGGAAACTAACCAGCAGAATAGTGTATATGCCAAATACCGATCAATGACTATTCTCTTGAAATAGGGTTCAATGTTTGGAAGAGTCTATAAAAGCGGATAGAATGACAGGAGGAGATTCTCACAGTCTTGACAGCCCTTTTCAAGATAAAGCCACGGGAACAGGGACAATCCCAAATTTAGCTTGTCAGTAAAGAGAGGAGAGAATTACCGCTAGAAGAAATATTTACTTTTGCCGATTGCATTAAGGAAAAAGGAAAGCGGGTGAGTTAGAGCTTAGATTACCTTTTTTTTTTGGTTTGGTTTAATTCCCTTTCTACAAAACCATAGGCTTTGACAGTGAGCAACCAAAACATCAATCAGGGAAGCTCTAATTCTTTGTTAATTTATATTAAGGTTCCCACTAATGATTGTTTGGAAGTGCAAAGATACGAGCTTATCTCTCTGCACACCATCCCCATTATGTCCATTCCCCTTCGCTGGGATTGTCATCCAATTCTGTTCAGATATGCATGGCATTCTACAGCTTGTTCTTTAAACTCTGGGAAATTCTTCGGTGCTTTTCTTTGGCCAATGAGATATCTCCACCCGAATTAAAGAAGATCAGATTTCCAGGTGTAATAAAGGACGGGATAAAGAACGGACGGCTGAGATGTGGATTGGAGGTATCACCCTCTCTTTTGTACCCCCCATGCAGGGGAATAGACATTTCTTTAAAATAGGTTGGGATCTTTCTAGAGGCGCATTAAGGGAGAGATTTCAAAAAATCCAGCCAGAATGGCACTTTCATCTTTCCCTTGCGCTTCTCTGTTACACGGAGTTGGAAAACACAGTGAGCTGAAATATAGAATCGGGGAAGTTTCTCGATTGTTCGTTAACAGCAGAGAGCGATAGCCCTGTTAATGTGTTCAGCTGCACATTTGCTGCATGCTCTACCCCACCTGATGTGCTTTCAGCACCCTAGGCCATCGGGTCTTCCATATGGTTGGGAATACAGGAAAAAACACTGCTCCCCCCATTGCACCAAGAGAGCCAGTGCTAAGATCTTTGGGCAGACCGTCTGGTGAATGTAGACATATTGTGACCATGCTCCCCCGCAGGCTAGCCGTGGCTGAGTTATGAATTACTTATATCCAGGGGTCATTTCCTGCAGGAGCGCACAGGAGTGGAGCTCCGGCAGTAAAGAGCCCAGGGGGCGGGCACAAGCAACAAGCCCCACCCCCTGCTCCCAGTAGCCCACAGTCAGAGCAAGAAGCAGCCAGGTAAGTTGCAGAGCTCCCCCGGTCCAAAACAGTCCAGCGGCACTTTTAAGATCAAGTTTTATTCAGGTACAAGCTCTCCCTCCTCTGTGAGGGCAGAACTGCACGTCCCCCCCCCCCAATAGCTAGCAATCAACACAGTGGAAGCTGAGCAGTGGGTGTTGCCTTCTGACATGCTTCCGGTGATGTCAGGGGTGTGTGGCATATGCAAATGAGTTATGCTAATGAGTTATGCTAATGAGCTCCTGCACCTCTTTTTCCATGAAATGACCCCTGCTTATATCATAACAACATAAGAAAAGCCGTGCTGGTGCAGACCCCATGAGTCATGTACCGCCTTCTCCCTTATTGTCCAGTCAGCATCCAGATCTGCCTCACAAGTAGGTTTGCCAATTCCCCCTTAGCCAACAATGGGAGATGAGAGTTGCTAGATCAGGGTTGAGAAACTCCCCAGGGATTTGGGGATGGGGCCAGGGGAGGACAGGGACCTCAGTGGGGTACAATGCCACAGAGTCCAACCCCCCCCCCCCAAATACTCCATCTTTTCCAGGGGAACTGATCTCTGTACTCTGGAGATGAACTGTAGTTCTAGGGATACCAGCCTGGTTCTGGCAACCCTACTACTCCATCCCCCGATAATGTCCAACCCTATTCAGCACCCCCTTTTGCACAGGTGCTCTAGACGCCAGGCCTTTCCCCAGATGTTGTCTTGTAGCGCTGGCATTCAGAGGTTTCTCTTCCATCACTATGGCCCCTACGTTCCTGTAGCAGTTGGCAAAACAAAAAGGAAAGCCAGTGAGTTAAATCTCAGATCATTAAAGCCAAGCTTTAACAACCTGTCCTAGGAAGGCAAAAGAGAATGCCAGTTTTCTTAAATCTTGGTTGTGCTGCCCTACATGGGTGAGCTTCATGTTTGGTGCCAGTTTGCCAGTTTGGTGTAGTGGTTAAGTGCACGGACTCTAATCTGGGTGAACCGGGTTGGATTCCCCACTCCTCCACTTGCACCTGGCTGGATGACCTTGGGCAAGCCATAGTTCAGATAAGGGCAGTTTCTGTCAAGAGCTCTCTGAGCCCCACCTACCTCACAGGGTGTCTGTTGTGGGGAGGGGAAGGGAAAGGAGTTTGTAAGCCGCTCTGAGACACTTTTGGGTAGTGAAGGGCAGGGTCAGGGCCGGATTTAGACTTGCTGAGGCCCTAATCTATAAAAAACCCAGAGGCCCCCTACTGTTTTAAATTACATCAGCTGGTCTCAGAAAAATTTAAAATATATACACCTTTTTAATATTTGAAATCATTTTTTATATTGTGTTTTTATTTGAGGCCCCAGCAGATTGCGAGGCCCTAAACTGTAGCTTATTTAGCTTATGCATAAATCCGGCACTGGGCAGGGTATAAATCCAATCTCTTCTTCTCTTCTTCTTCTTCTTCTTTATTTGGGCATCTAGGCCTATTCATGAATCCTCAAAGTATGAAGCTGGTCTTCCTAAGTAGGCAGGATCATTTGCCCAACTGTGATATCCTTATCTTTAGATGGATGCCTTCATTGAGCTGGGATGCAGAATAATAATAACAACAATCAGGGGTCATTTTGTAGAAAAAGAGGTGCAGGAGCTCATTAGCATAACTTATTTGCCTATGCCACACCCCCTGACATCACCGGAAGTGTGTCAGAAGGCAACACCCATCGCTCAGGCTCCACTGGACTGTTTTGGATGGCTAGCTATGGGGGGGCATGCAGATCTACCCTCGCAGAGGAGGGAGAGCTTGTACCTGAATAAAACTTGGTCTTAAAGGTGCCACTGGACTGTTTTGGATTGCTAGCTATTGGGGGCGGGGGAACATGCAGATCTGCCCTCACAGTCGCAGAAGGATCGTGGGGGGGGGGGGGGAGAAAGAGGGAAAGAAAGAGGGAGAGACAGAAATAAGGAGGGAAAGAAGGAGAGAAGGAAAGAAGGAGGGAAAGAAGGGAAAAAGGAGGAAAAGAAAGAAAGAAAGAAAGAAAGAAAGAAAGAAAGAAAGAAAGAAAGAAAGAAAGAAAGAAAGAAAGAAAAGAAAGAGGGAAAGAAAGAGGGAGAGAAGGAGCAGGGGGTGGGGCTTGTTGCATGTGCCCGCCCCCTGGGCTCTTTACTGTCGGAGCTCTGCTCCTGTGCGCTCCTGCAGGAAATGACCCCTGACAACAATAATAATTCATGTAACTGTGACAATTGAAATACACACATACACATATATGCCACCTTCTCAGATATTTGCTTGAAGTGATTCTCAAAGTATAATTAATACAGGAGGAGGAGGAGGAGGAGGAGGAGGAGTTATCAATAGTATTTCCATCTTCCAGGTGGGGGCTGGAGTTCTCCCAGAATTAGAACTGATCTCCAGACTACAAAGAACAGTTCCCGTAGACAAAATGGCAGCTTCAGAGGGCAAGCTCTATGGTTTGCTGTAGATTCTAGGCAAACCCCCTCTTCAAATCCCCCCCCTCCACAGGCACTGCCCTCAAATCTCCTGGAATTTTCCAGGCTGCAGTTGGCCGCCCCAAGTATCAATAATGAAACAAGTGCTAGAAGCAAGCCATGCACATGGAAGCAGCACAGACCAACTGTCAGTAGCCTTGTACAGGATTAGCCGATCCAGGCCAGTCCAGGAATGGGAGGGAATCTTGTACTTTTTCAGTACATTAAACAACAAACCACGAGATGGTCTATACCCTCTCTGGTTTCAGAACAATGTGCCACCAGAACCTCTTTTCACTAGTCCCTGCCTTTCCTAAGGAAGAGATTCCAAGAACCAAGAACACCTTAGCAACTCTAGCTCAGAGATGCACACTTTACTCTCCAATGGTAGTGTATATGGTGAGCGTTTAGGCACAGAACTTAGACTTGGAATTCAATTACAACATCAAGACCAATTTAGCAATCAGGGGGATCTTTATTCAGTACAGAGCACAGCAACAGACTATAAAAGATTACCAAAATAACAAAGGCTAGGGCTATTTGCCTTAACTACACATTAAAGATTCATAGTTACCAAGATCAGGATAGCATCCAAGAGTTCAAGATTGTCCATGGTGATAATCCAGGTAGCACCAAGGGATTTTGAGTTGGAATCCCATCTCTGCACACTATGTGCTCCAAGTCACAAAGCAGGTTTTGTCTCTCAAGTGGCAGCATTTCCAGGCGTCATAAAACAGACAACGACAAGATGAGGAAAGAGAGCTAAGAGAACAAGAGCTAAGAGAATCACTCCCATAGTGATCAATGGAATTATACCCCAATCTAATCGCAATCAGCTGTGGCCATTCAGCCAATCACGAGCAGCAGGGGTGTGTGGCCAATTGTTGGTTGCCATAGCTGCGTGTGGGGATAGGCTAGAAGTTTGGAGGCCCTGCCTGCAGTCAGGTGACCCAAGCTCCAGCTTCACCATGATGTACGTGACTTGTTGCATGTGGGCCAGAGCCAGGAGCCATCAGGTCTGGCTCTTC
>NW_015162508.1:295585-362925 GCF_001447785.1 Gekko japonicus
CTTCTTGCTCTCACTGAGGGCTGCTGGGAGTAGGGGGTGGGGCTTGTTGCATGTGCCCACCCCCTGGGCTCTTTACTGCTGGAGCTTTGTTCCTGTGTGCTCCTGCAGGAAATGACCCCTGAGAATGACCTTTCAGCACAGGGGTGGCACTACTTTCATATTCAGCCTTCTGCATTTTGGACCAACTGACATCTCTGGACAGATTTCAAAGCAGCCCCACCTAAATTGCATCAGAGAAACCTAACCTAAAAGGTATTCAGAAATGCATCTGGAGGTGATCATACTCACATGACACACTGCTTCTTTCTGATATTTCTGTGCAGCATAACAGCTGGCCATAATGACGACAGCACATTACCATGTACCTAAATGCTATCAATGTGACTATTTTGTGTAACACTGCAGAGTGTGATGTCATGTATACGTTTATGCTGTGATGGTTGTTGTAACGCTACTTGTTGGCTCGAGCAATAACCCTTACCACTGAGTGTGTGTTAAGTGCAGTCTAGTTGCTTCCAATTTATGGTGACCCTATGAGTTAATGTCCTCCGAAATGTCCTACTATTAAAAAAACATTGCTCATATTTTGAAGATTCCTTGATTGAGTCCATCCATCTCTTGTTGAGTCCTCCTCTTCTCCTGCTGCCTTCATCTTTTCCCAGCATTATGATCTTTTCCAGTGACTCTTGTCTTCTCAACATGTGACCAAAGTACGATAGCCTCAGTTTAGTCATTTGAGCTTCTAGGGAGAGTCCAGGCTTGATTTGATCTAGAACCCATTCATGTGGCTTTCTGGTGGTCTACAGTATCTGTAAAACTCCCCTCTGACCATGTTTCGAATGAATTGCCTTTCTTCCTGTCCGCTTTCTTTCTATTAGTTCCAGACATCTGTTAGCAAAATAGTGCTGCATGGTACTACAGCTTGTATGTAATTATAGTTTTACCAATGACACTTGAAATATAGTTCTCAATAGTCCCACGAAATTCCAAAACTAATCTAGGTCTACTCTAAATTAAAACACACACACATACACACACTTGTGGATTACCATTAAGACTGAAATTTGCAAACTAATTATTTTGAAGTATCAGTAACAGTGATCAGTGATGGAACTCATTGGGATAAATGGTTTGATGACCATAATTCAAATGTCAAAACTTAGCCCTGACCTGGATAGCCTGGGCAAGCCCGATCTCATCAGCTCTCGGAAGCTGTGGTTAGTACGTGGATGATAAGAGACCTCCTTGAAAGACCAGCAGTCGGGAGAACAGGGACAGGCTTTATTCGGACACCTCTCTGAATATCCTCCAGGCCCCCCGTTGGGGTCAGTCACCAGAGGTCGCCATGACTTCCTGGTGCATGTGCGTGAGTACACACACACCTAAACATAAAAAATGTCTAAACCTGTTTTTAAAAGTTTAAGACCTTCTAAGCAGTGTATGATCTTCTTTCAGTATTACTCAGAGGAGTTTCATATATTTGTTTCCTTAACGACCCAGATCCTCGATATAATTCTTGCTATCTCTAAACTAGTTGTTTTGAAACAAGGACAGATAGAAGGGCAACACAGGCTGTTTATTAAAGGAACCACATGAAGGTGAATTGCTAAATCTATATTTTCCAAAGGACAAAGCACCCAGCAATTTGGACTGCTGTTGGTAATGGATAGTATTGACTACAGTTTCTGTCCCCATAATGGACATACATATAACCATGGGTGATTTTGAGATTTTCTTCCTAATTCTGGGTAGTTACTGGGTGATGATGCCCCTCCCCATGTGTGTGGATTGTTGTCACATGTGACTGCCTTGTGAAGGGTCTTATTATCTGCTTAGGCTCAACTTAACTAGTGCAAACTGCACGCCCTTCTTCAAGAAGTGGGCTGATAGTCATCTTTGGCAGCACGATCTGTTCCATGTGAAGCACTTTAAAGTTATACTTGTTTATCTGCTCAAGCTTTTCAAAAATGCACACCGGAACATGGTCAGAAGAAAGAAATCGGTGCATTCGTAATTTGGGAGGGGTCAGATATGAACATATAACTTTTGAAGACAAATGCAGATTCGACCTCAGAGGAAGAAGCTGGTGTCACAGGACATGCTCCCTCTAAGCTGTGGAGTCCTGTGAGCAAAAATTCTTCCTTGTGAGCGACTGGCATTCATGTTGCGAGCGAGCGATCCGGCTACTGCACACACTAGCTTGCTTCTGGAGCCATCCTCCCTGAGCGAAGACAAATATGTGTGAGCCGGAGGCTAAAAAACTTGTGAGCTAGCTCACGCTAAGTTGGCCGAGAGGGAACACTGGTACAGACCCAGCATAGCTTCCGAGATCTGTGTGAGAGCTTAGGAGTGAAGCCTATGGATGGGAGACCTCCAAGGAAGTCCAGCGGTGCCGCTACACACAGGCAGGCAGTGACAAGGCACCTCTGAGTGTCTCCTGCCTTGGAAACCCCAAGAGGTCACGGAAACGTGGCCGCAGTTCGCCAGCACTTCCCACCACCATCTGTAACTCCATTATATCTTTTTTTGGTTGTTGTTTCAAAAAAGGACTCCTTTCAAACCAACGGGAAAGAAATCAAAGGCAGGGCTGGTAACTGTTGCTCCCAGGGTTCATGAACCCCCCTGCGTGCAGCGAATGACCTTGGAATCTGAAAATATAATCCAGCCACACAAGCAATATTGGATTTGTGTCAGGAGCGTAAAACATTTGAGGGAAAATAATAGGAGATCACAGACTGCCTCGGTGTTCGGCGTGTGATCGTTTTGTCAGCTCTTCTATTTACAACACGGCTGTGCTATCTGGGTGGGCATAAAACAGCCCGGTCATTTCCCTGCAGGTGCCATAATCATTTTACAGGCATTTAAAAAGGGGGAATATGCAACAAGGACATGTTTTCCTCCAGAAAAGGCATAAAGAACGGCAAAGGAGAGCTGTCAGTGGGAAAGAGCAAAGGATCTGTAGCCCATCCAAATGTATTATTTTTTGTATTTTGTTGCTCTTTTGGGGGGGACGGGAGCTCACTCCATCATGTGGCAACTTGGGTCTCGAAGAACTTCTGAACCACTGACCTTCCACAGCCTGCAGTTCAGCATCTTAACCACTTGAGCCACCGCAGCTCCTTTTAAAAAGGGTGCCAAATTACTTTACCCCAGTATTTTATTTTTTCCAGATAATACATCTTAACAGACTTAATAGATACGATTATGGACTACATTTTGCAAGGGAGGTAAAGTTGCCAGCCTCCAGGTGGGACAGCAACAAAACACTTGGGAAACATGGCAAGGGCTCCGGTCACACGGAGAATTTGCCGCGCAAAAGGCACGCATGTTGGGCGGATTTCCGGGGCACGATCACACCGCAACATCTGGGAAGCATAGAGCACCTGTGGACAACCCGTGGCGTCCCGCCGAAGATGTGGAGTTAAAAAGTACCAAGGAAAGTGCACTAGTATCTGGAAAACGCAGGGCAGGGGTGGGAGTCTGATCGTGGGGTCTCTATTGTATTCAAGTACATAGTTTATATCAATATATGAAGATATAATAGCATAACAGTATTCTGTGTTTTGTTCTAATGCGGGTTTTTTTTCTACGTTTGCTCAGCCTCTGGGTGAGGGCTGGAGATTTCCCAGAATTCTAACCCATCTCTAGATGACAGAGATCAGTTCCCCTGGAGAAAATGGCTTCATTGGAGGGTGGACTTTGTGGCGTTAAAAACCAACGAGATCCCTCCTCTCCCTAAACCCCGCCCTCCTCAGGCTCCACCCCCTAAATCTCCACGGATTTCCCAACCCAGAGTTGGCAACCCAAAGGGAAGAGAAGCATCAGCAACTCCTTGCTCAACCTGTAGTCAGCTGTTGGCTTCATCCAACAAGCTATTTGCTTGAGGACACTCTAGCTTTGACTTTGATAGCCCCCACAGGTGTTTTTGGGACCTTAATTGGAAGATGTTCTAATTCAGCAACTGTGCATTTGGCACTGGACCAATGCTCCTTCTAAGCGGTGGAGTCTTGTGAGCAAAAATTATACTTTGTGAGCTACTGGCATTAAAGTTGTGAGCAGGCGATTTGGCTACTGCATAAACTAGTTTGCTCTGGAGCCCATCCCTTCCTGAGCTGAGACAAAAAGGTGTGAGCCGGAGGCTAAAAACCTGTGAGCTGGCTCACACTAACTCAGCTTAGGGGGAACACTGCACCAGACACATGACTTTCACCTCTTGAGGCCTCACAAACATCTTTATCATGTGTCTTTAAATCTTGCCGCTTAACCTTTCCCTTCCTGGTCCATTATTCACTTATTGGTTATCTTATTGCAATATGTTTTTAAGTTAGGTAAAGGTAAAGGTTCCCTTGCTCGAAAGCCAGTCGAATCCAACTCTAGGGTTGCGGTGCTCATCTCCGTTTCAAAGCCGAAGAGCCAGTGCTGTCCGAAGACATTTCCGTGGTCATGTGGCCGGCATGACTAAACACCAAGGCGCACGGAACGCTGTTACCTTCCCACCGAAGTGGTACCTATTTATCTACTTGCAATTTCTTGCTTTCGAACTGCTAGGTTGGGCAGGAGCTGAAACTAGAGATGGGAGCTCACTCCGTCATGCGGCACCCCTGGGTCTCGAACTGCTGAACTACTGACCTTCCACAGCCTGCAGTTCAGCGTCTTAACCACTTGAGCCACTGCAGCTTCGTTTTTAAGTTACATGTACCTCAATATTTCTTGATCTCTGAAGAAGGCCCCGATAGGGCAGAAACATGTCAGGTCATGTGTATTGGCCCTTGTGTTTAGGGTATAGGTTTTTTTTATGAGGCTTTCATTGGGCCCTTATGTATGTTTTTAACTGTCTTTCTAATAAATGTATTTTTGTATATGATAAGTTTTAACTAGGTTTTTAATACTGGCCCTTCATTAGACTTTCTTCTCATCCTTTTGGTTCTTTCGTCCAATAATTGCCAGTGACCTAACTGAAGAATGGATTTTCATGACCACATTTGTGATCACGTCCACAATTCAGTGGGAAACAACCCCTCACAACTTTACCCCCCCTTTTCTGAAGCCCTACCAAATTTTTAATTAAGATGCAGTAAGAAAAATCAACCCTGACTGTTCCCTGGAAGGCCAGATAATGAAACTGAAGCTCAAATCCTTTGGCCACCCAATGAGAAGGGAGCACTCCCTGGAGAAGACCCTGATGCTGGGAAAGATTGAAGGTCAAAGAAGACGGGGACGGCAAAGGATGAGATGGTTAGACAGTGTCATCGATGCAACTAACATGAAATTGAGCAAACTTCAGAGGACGGCGGAAGACAGGAGAGCCTGGCAGGATCTGGTGCATGGGGTCGCGAAGAGTCGGACTCGACTGTGCAACTGAACAACAGCAACAAAGAAAAAAAGAAGAAGCTTACTTGTCAGGAAAAGTATCAACGGATCTGCATGGGTATATAATATGGGATTCTCCCATATGAAGTTGTCCATCCACCCTGGTCTTCTTCAGAGGCCCTGCTCTGCTTGCCCCAGCCGTCAGGTGGCAACCTGAAAAAGAGCCTTCTCAGTCATGGCACCAAAAGTATGGAACCGCCTCCCAAGGGAGATTCATCTGTGACCTGGAACAGGCTGGAGGTGGGGCAGGGTCCCATAGTCAAGATGTGAGCCAGGTGAGGCAAAGGCACAAACCGGTACGGCATGGTCAGAGTCCAGTTCCTGAGTCAAACATGGGGCCGACAAGAAGAGCAAGTTCGGGGCAGATCCAGAAGAAGGAGGAGGAGATAGAGTTTATACCCCACCCTTCACTCAGACTCTCAGAGCAGCTCACAATCTCCTTCCCTTTCTCCCTTCCTCTCCCTGCTACAGACACTCTGTGGGGTAGGTGTCCCTGCAAAATACAGACCATAATCGTACCTGTTAAGTCTGATACGATATATTATCCTGAAAATTAAAACACTGGGGTAAAGTAATTTGGCACCCTCCCCCCCCCCAAAAAAAAAGAGCAACAAAATACAAAAAATAATACATTTGGATGGGCTACAGATCCTTTGCTCTTTCCCATTGACAGCTCTCCTTTGTCGTTATCTATGCCTTTTCTGAAGGAAAACATGTCCTTGTTGCATATTTCCTTTTTAAATGCCTGTAAAATGATTATGGCACCTGCAGGGAAACGGCCGGGCTGTTTTATGGTGGGGCGCTACCTGGCTCTGAGCCCCAGGCCTGAACAGCTGGAATACTACTGTCAGAATTGTCACTTGACTGGGTAGCCCTCTAGCTAGGATTTTGTGGCTTGTGGGGCAGTTTTTGTTTCTGGTAGGCCTGGTGTTTCGAACACCCAAAATTCTCAGGTGTAAAGGCTCAGAGGAGTCACAACAGTCTCCAGCAGAAGCAGGAATTTCCTGGTATCACACATAGCCCTTCTCAGCAGCGCACACCAGCTGACATTTGTGAAGATGGTTGCAGCCTTTAAAAAGTGTTTAAAATATAATTAAAAAAAACATTTTTTCAGAAGCAGATCTTGTGGGTCTGGCCCTTTAAGGAAGGGGGTGGAGCAGGTTGTCAGTAACAAGAAGAAGAAAAAGAAGAAGAGGAGGAGGAGGAGGAGATTGGATTTATACCCCGCCCTTCACTTGGAGTCTCAGAGAGGCTTACAAACTCCTTTCCCTTCCCCTCCCCACAACAGACACCCTGTGGGGTAGGTAGGGCTGCCAACTCCCCCTGTAGGGCGGAAATCCCCCGCCCCGGAGGCCCCGTTCCCAGATGCCGGGGAATCGGGGCCCGGGGGGAACCCCGCCCCTGGGGGCGGGGCCATGCCATTTGAGGGGAAAACTCTTTGTTTTCCCCTCAAAAGGTGTGGCCCCGCCCAGCGTGTGACGTCACTTCCGGTGACGCTCTGGCGGCGCGCGCATCCCCGGCCAGCTCCCGGAGCGACTGGATGCTCCCCCGCCGGTAAGTATTTTGAATTTGGCAACCCTAGGGGTAGGTGGGGCTTAGAGAGCTCTTTCAATTACTGCCCTTTCAAGGTCAGCTCTTGTCAGAACTATGGCTTGCCCAGATTAGAGTCCGCACACTTAACCACTACACCAAACTGACTCTCTGACTGCACCAAACTGGCTGTGAGCTGGGACTTCCTTAGCCCCCCTGTTCCTCTTCCCTGGAGTCCTCTGCCTCTCCAGGGTTGGCAGAGCCTGGCTGATCCAGGACAATCTGTCTCCCTCTATTATCATCTTCTTCCAGCAGGTGAAGACTTTTGGGGGATGGTTTTTCGTGTACCCTGCAAAAAAAAAAAATCTGTTATCCATCCTCCTCCCGATTATATTTGTTTGACAGACCTCCTGGAAATGGCCAACAACCGCTTTGCCTGCTGAGGAGATCTTTGAGGAAGCACAGTTCCTCCTCAGCCCCCATCCTTCCCACATTCAAGGCCCTCGGATGATCTCTGCTGCGGACCTGCTCCTCACACGATCTTCTGTTCAGTAGGTTGTATCATCATTTTCCTTGAATTTATGGCAGGCTCAATCGGATTTTAGAGCTCATCTGACCATACTGCGGTAGACGTCTTTCTTTGGCTTTATCGGGGATTATGTGTTTAGTCTTTTTATGTTGGAACTGGACTTGGGAACCAGTGCGAGAAGAGAGTGAAAAAAATCCCAGTGAAGCCCTCAAAGCGAGATGATAACAAACTTATTACAGAACCAGGCTACTCCTGAGATGGACCGTATTATTTAGACTCCTAGTGTACTGTCTTAAGGACAGAGTGGCCTGCCTTGGCAGTTTGAGAGTAGTAGATATGAGCCAGTTTGGTGCAGTAGTTAGGAGTGTGGATTCTAATCTGGGAGAACCGGGTTTGATTCCCCATTCCTCAACATGCGGCTGCTGGCATGACCTTGGGTCAGTCACAAGTTTTCTCAGAGCTGTTCTCTCATGAGCAGTTTTGGAAAGAGCTCTCTCAGCCCCACCTACCTCACAGGGTGTCTGTTTGTGGGGAGGGAAGGGAAAGGATATTGTAAACCACTCTGAGATTCCTTCAGGTAGTGAAGGATAGGGTATAAATCCAATCTCCTCCTCCTCCTCCTCCTCCTCCTCCTCCTCTTCTTCTTCTTCTTCCTCCCTCTCCATGCAGATTGAAATTAACTATTTCTGTTCTAATTTGTAAAAGGAAGTTGGATACCCTCCGGATAGATTCAGTTGACCACACTCAATCCACATGGGGCAGCTGGCTCCGCCTTTTGTGGCGACCAATTTGTGGTTGCCCACACCACTCTGTGTCAGGATTTCAAAGATGCCCACAGGCTCAAAAAGGTTGGGGATCCCTGGTTTAAATAACAAATAAAAACCCAACATGGGCATTGCAAAAAAAAAAAGATCTATTCAAATGCCGGTTGCACTGAGGATGTGTGTGTGTGTTCGCAGTGCCTCATACATGGAAATGGGTTTTAGCAACTGGTCTTTAGTCGCAGTTTGAACTCACAAATATCAACCCCTCACAGCATCTAGCTTCTTGGTTAATTCTCTCCATTTGAATTTTACGTCGCTATGCAAAGGAACGGAGTATGAATGTGTAATTCATGTTGTATGCCTCTTAGAATCCCGTTTTCAAACTGAGACAAGACAGAATAGATTGGTAATGCTGTATATGTGACGTAAATTATTCTAGTTATTGAATTTACTGTGGCAGATTAATACCGACATTCGACTGTCTTAATATACTGGACTACCAGAACTCCTATTCCATAAATAATCATTGGACTTAATACCAAGAAATCATATTTTCCACATTACTGAACACGTCTCATTCCCCTCCTGCTATGCCTTACAGAGAGAGAGAGAATGGATGAAAGATTCGCTCAAGAAATATTATTCATAGATTCCTTATTATTCTATATTATTCAGGGAGAGTTTCATGGATTGGAAGGGTGGTACAGTGCAGTAGGCGGAGTGTGGGACTTAGACTGGGGGAGTGAGTTCAAATCCAGGTTAGCCCTGGAACTCCTAGATGACCTTGAGCCAGTCACTCCTTCTGCCCAGTCGGACCTACAGGGCTCAAGTCGAGGGGGAAATGTGAGATAAATCCTGCCCTGTCTTGGAGCACAAGATGAAAGGCAATGGCACAGCAACATATCAAAACAAGAAAAAAAATTAACATCAATGGTCAATAAATATAATTAGACATATAAAGGCCCCAGTCACACGGAGAATTAGGTACGTGGAGGGGATGGATTAAGGGTGGATCAAACCGGCGCGATCAGACACCAACATCTGGCAAGCGTCATGCACCCGCCCTTAACCTGTCGCATCCGGCCGAAAATGCGGATCGAAAAGTTACTAGGGAAAATGGAGTACCTCCCAGAAGATCTGCAGCAATGGCGGGCATGGGATCGCAGACTCGCCAGCAGCCCGTAACATCCTGCAGCCATCTGTGACCCGTGCATGCGCACTAACGCAGAACCGCCATGTTGCCTCGCTGGGACTACGCCGTTGCCTCCCCAGTGTGATTGGGTGTCGATGGAGGGAGAACAGAGCCGCGGAGGAGCATAAGATTGCGCCCCTGTGCTTCTTTTAGCTCTGCCTCTAAAATGCCTCCCTTCCAGTGCGGATTTTCCCACTTGTGCGACCGGGGCCAAAATAGAACAAATTTTCCAAAAACAGGGATAAATTCACTGGCGAAGTTGAATACAAGTAGAAATTCACACGTGGAGTTTTGTCACACAACTTTTGTGAATTCAAGAAAGTCCTTTATCTGTAAGGATGTAGTAGTGCTTTGCCAGCTGACTCAATGGACTCCCGGTTCTAAATCAATTTCAGCATTTTCCCCCCAAGAATCATGCTGGATATAAACATCCATGAAGCATATTTAAATGCAGCAATCTTCTTTGATTCCCGATGCAGAATCTACCATTTCCTGGAACCTCCCTTCACATTTCTGAAGTATTTCACCATTTTCATTAGAGGGAAAGCAGGGTATAAAAACCTACTCTTCTCTCTCCTCAAAAGAACTCTCTCAGCCCAACCTACCCCGCAGACTGTTAGGGTTGCCAGGTCTGGGTTGAAAAATACTTGGAAACTTTGGGGGTGGAGCTGGGAGAGGGCGGGGTTTGGGGAGGGGAGGGGCCTCAGCATGGTACAATGCTGTAGAGCCCACCCTTCAAAGGAGCTGATCTCTGCCATCTGGCAATCAGTTATAAAAGCAGTGGAGGAGGAGGAGGAAGAGACTGGATTTATACCCCGCCCTTCACTACCTGAAGGAGTCTCATTTATTTATTTTATTCATTTATTAGATTTCTGAATCGCCCAACCCTACAAATGGCTTACAATCCCTTTCTCTTCCCCTCCCCACAACAGACACTCTGTGAGGTGGGTGGGGCTGAGAGAGCTGTGAGAGAACTGCTCCTGAGAGAACAGCTCTGAGAGAAATTGTGACTGATCCAAGGTCACACCAGCACAGCTGCATGTGGAGGAGTAGGGAATCAAACCTAGTACTTCCAGATAAGATAGGGGGTCCACGCTCCTAACCACTACAACAGACTGGCAACCCTAGGGGTGTCTGTTGTGGGGAGGGGAAGGGGAAGGAGATTGTAAGTCGCTCTGAGTGAAGGGCAGGGTATAAATCCAATCTCTTATTCTCTTCTCTTCATTGCTTCAGGCCCCGGTCACACGAGTGGGAAAATCTGCGCTGAAAGAGAGGCATTTTAGAGGTGGGGCTAAAAGAAGCACGGGAGCGCAATCTTACGGTCCCCTGTGGCTCTGTCCTCAAGTCATCGACAGCCGATCACACCAGGGAGGCAACAGCATAGTCCCAGCGAGGCAACACGGCATTACTGTGCATGCACGAATCGCGGGCGGCTGCTGGATGCCACGGGCTACCAGCACATCTCCAATCAGACGCCCGCCCATGCCGTGCATTTACCGGAAGCTACTACCTTTTCCCCAGTGCCTTTTAAATCCGCTTCTTTGTGCCGACAGTACAGGTTGGAGACAGGTGTGCTACGGTTCCCAGATGTTGCCGTATGATCGTGCCCGTTTGATGCACCCTCAATCTGTCCCTTTATGGGGCAAATCCTCCCATGTGACCGGGGCCTAAGTCAGACTAGTATGTGTGTGTGTGACACATCAGGTATGTGTGGCTGTCTCTGAACTGGGTCAAGAATGTACTGTGTTTCAGTGCAAAAACTGCATTTGATATTCAGAGCTTTTTCAGCTACAGAAGTCTGGATGATTGTGGGCTGTATTGTCCCATTTCAGGTTTGCTCCTCACCTGGGCTGTATTGTCCCATTTCAGGTTTGCTCCTCACCTGGGCTGTATTGTCCCATTTCAGGTTTGCTCCTCACCTGGGCTGTATTGTCCCATTTCAGGTTTGCTCCTATCTTCATTGCTTCAGGCCCCGGTCACACGAGTGGGAAAATCTGCGCTGAAAGAGAGGCATTTTAGAGGTGGGGCTAAAAGAAGCACGGGAGCGCAATCTTACGGTCCCCTGTGGCTCTATCCTCAGGTCATCGGCAGCCGATCACACCAGGGAGGCAACAGCATAGTCCCAGCGAGGCAACATGGCAGTACTGCATTACTGTGCATGCACGAATCGCGGGCAGCTGCTGGATGCCACGGGCTACCAGCGCGTCTCCAATCAGACGCCCGCCCATGCCGTGCATTTACCGGAAGCTACTACCTTTTCGCCAATGCCTTTTAAATCCTTCGGGCTGACGGTACGGGTTGGAGACAGGTGAGCTACGCTTGCCAGATGTTGCCATATGATCCTGCCCATTTGATGCACCCTCAATCTGTCCCGTTATAGGGCAAATCCTCCCGTGTGACCGGGTCCTAAGTCAGACTACTATATGTGTGTGTAACACATCAGGTATGTGTGGCTGTCTCTCAACTGGGTCAAGAATGTACTGTGTTTCAGTGCAAAAACTGCATTTGATATTCAGAGCATTTTCAGATACAGAAGTCTGGATGATTGTGAAGACCTCACCTGGGCTGCATTGTCCCATTTCGGGTTTGCTCCTCTCTTCTGCGAAATGTAAACTGAGCCATGACTCTCAGATCATTTTCTCTTTCTTCACACGGAATCTTTCCTGGTAAATGTACACATTCTCTGCCATCAGCTGTGCATAAGTAAATCGGCATGATGCATTGTAAAGACGCGTGAGGTCCATCAAACAGATTCATACTAAAGAAACAGCTTCTGAAATCTGAATGCAAACATACCGTGCCAAAATCTTATCTACAAAAATCAACAGTGAAGAGCAGAGACCCGAAACTGTTGACAGGAATATAAAGCAACAGCAAAAGGAGACAAACAGGGAACGTTCACTCGTCTCTGGTATGAAGAACCTTAAAGGAGAAAATATGGACAGTGCAACACTGTGCTGAAAGAGTCAGATATTGATAGATGGATACTCCTCATAATCTTTGGTTTATCCAAATATCCCATCTCACAAGGAAAATGACTGTACGTTCATGCAGTTAATCTTCATGTTACACCTCAGATCTTTTGAGTGTACACCCAGGAGGGTAAAGCATAAATGCAACCCCCCCCATGCATTTCCAAGGATGTGGCTGGCTGCTTTCACAGCTGACTTCTGGAGACCAATGCTCCCTCTAAGCTGTGGAGTCTTGTGAGCAACAATTCTACTTTATGAGCTACTGGCATTAAAGTTGGGAGCGAGCAAATTGGCTACTGCAGAAATCAGTTTGCTCTGGAGCCCTCCTTCCTGAGCGAAGACAAAACGGTGTGAGCCAGAGGCTAAAAAAACCAGTGAGCTTGCGCACACTAACTCAGCTTACACTGATGGAGACCCCAGAAGGTTTTCAAGGCAACAGACATTCAGAGGTGGTTGGCCATTGCCTGTCTCCATGTAGCAACCCTCGTCTTCCATGATGATCTCCCATCCAAACACTAACCAGAGCTGACCCTGCTTAGCTTCCAAGATTGGACAAGATCAGGCTAATCTGGGCTATCCAGGTCAGGGTGTGGATACTCAGAAATTGCCACAGTATCTTGACAGTATGTGTGCCCTATTTCGGCATGGCTCACCTGATTTTCACATCAGAGAAAATCAAAAGTTGATTTTTCTCATTCAGCAGGGTGTCAGTGGTTGACGTATAGATCTGGACACTCCACCAATAACCACAAGTGTGGGGTGTCCAGACGGTGTGATGTGGGGCTGCTTGCTGCTGTGTACCTTTCCTACCTCTTGTCCTGTAAAGCCCCCCCCTTCTTCACCAAGTTACAGCATGGCTCAGTAAGGAAGGGGGGTCTGGATTGAGGGCCCCTTTTTGTGTTGGGTTTTGTGGTTTGTTTGTTTTTTTGTATTTTTCGTGTGCGTGCACCTGGTTTGTGTGTCTTCACCCAAGGAGTGATTGACACATGGAATTCACTGCCACAGGAAGTGGTGGCAGCTACAAGCATGGACGGCTTCAAGAGGGAATTAGATAAACATATGGAGCAGCGGTCCATTGGTGGCTATTAGCCACAAGGAATAGATAGGGACTCTCAGGCTGGGGCAAGTGATGCTCTGTATTCTTGGTGCTTGGGGGGGGGGGCAACAGTGGGAGGGCTTCCAGTGTCCTGGCCCCTCTGGCGGACCTCCTGATGGCTCCTGGTATTTCTGGCTACTGTGTGACAGAGTGTTGGACTGGATGGGCCATTGGCCTGATCCAACATTGGTGTCTCTTATGTTCTTATGTTCTCTTATGGAAGTCATGGCGACCTCTGGTGACTGACCCCTACTGGAGACCAATGTTCCCTCTAAGCTGAGTTAGTGTGAGCTAGCTCACAGTTTTTTAGCCTCTGGCTCACACATTTTTCTTGTATAAAGATTTTATTGACTCCCCTAAAAAGGGGAAGAGTTTCGCTTAAAAAGAAAAATAGGGAAGGTATATAGTGGGACGAAGAGAAAGCTGAGTGATCTGTTAACTGTTAGATTAAACTGTTAGTAATGTCCAATCATCAAAGGCTTCTTCTGCGTGTTGTCAAATACTTTCTGTATTAGTATGAGTAATGTTCATTTGAATTTCTGTTAAAAAGTCTCTTCAGAGCACATTCGAAAGCGCTTCTTTTACGTGCTGGTTACTTTTCCACTCTCAGTGACGGGAGGGGCTTCCTCTGTTTTTCTCTCCCTCCGGCTTCTTCCCCTCCTCCTTCGGGTTGCTGTTAACTCTTTCAGTTCCTGTGCTATAAGTCGTCTTCCTTTCATGCCATGCCCGGAGATCTCCAGCTTTGAGAGGATGCGTCTGCCTTTCGCGGGAGCCAGACCGGACTGGCTCACACATTTTTGTCTTAGCTCAGGAAGGATGGCTCCAGAGCAAACCAATTTATGCAGTAGCTAAATCACCTGCTCACAACTTTAATGCCAGTAGCTCACAAAGTAGAATTTTTGCTCACAGGACTCTATAGCTTAGAGGGAACATTGCTGGGGACCTACAGGATATTCAGAGAGGTGTATGTAGATACACGTTTTAGATATTTAAATCCTATTTTAGCCAACATGACGGACCTTCCTGTTGCTTTAAAAGTGCACCATCTTCTGAATGACTCCGCTCCTGAAATTTCAGTGAAGGTAGCCATGTTTTTATAGTCGGCTATAAAGCGACAACAGGAAAAAAACTACCAAGATGAGCAACACTCCGTAACAAATTGTTTTATGTAACATTATGCAATATTGAGCTGCGGTGGCTCAAGTGGTTAAGACGCTGAACTGCAGGCTGTGGAAGGTCGGTAGTTCAGCAGTTCAAGACCCGAGTTGCTGCATGATGGAGTGAGCTCCCATCTCTAGTTCCAGCTTCTGCCAACCCAGCAGTTTGAAAGCAAGAAATTGCAAGTCGATAAATAGGTACCACTTCAGTGGGAAGGTAACAGCATTCCGTGCACCTTGGTGTTTAGTGCTTCTTGCTCTGACTGAGGGCTTCTGGGAGCAGGGGGAGGGGCTTGTTGCATGTGCCCGCCCCCTGGGCTCTTTACTGCTGGAGCTCCACTCCGGTGCGCTCCTGCAGGAAATGACCCCTGGTTTTATGCAACATTATGCAATATTATGCTTGGTTTCATAAGTATAGTTTTATATGTATATTTCTCTTTTATAGTAATCCTCTTTTAAGGTATTGTTTTATGCCAATAAAAGTTAACTGAACTGAACAGAGAGGTGGCTGAATAAAGCCTGCCCCCCACCTCTGGTATTCCAAGGAAGTCTCCCATTGAAGTACTTGCCAGGATCGGCCCTGCTTAGCTTCCAAGATCTGACAAGCTCAGGTTTTGCCTGGGCTATCCAGGTCAGGGCAACTGAGGGGTCCCTTTTGAAATAGCTATTGCAGCCACACTTTTGCCCAGGTATGATGGGGAGAATGGAGAGGAGGAAGCGGGGTGGGGATGGCAGCGGTGTCTATAGCTGGAAGGGTGCATACACGGACCCAGTTCTCACCCTTTCCTGCTCCGCTGGCCGTAATGGGGCTTGCTTTCATGCCCCCATGTAGATGCAGTCATACAGTCCTTCGAGAACAGCAACCGTCTCCTGCTCCCTGTGGAGTGCCCCATCCGCACACGGTCGGCTTTTGCATCATGTGCAGAATGGCTGTAAACAAAGTCACCAAGATGGTAATGGAATATTCAATGCAGTCAATTTTACATTGTTTTGCTTGAGAACATTAGCGAACTCTCGAATGGCTTCGTGGGCAGGAACATGCTGTTCTCTGTTTGTTTGCTTGTTTGTTCTGGAACTGTCATCGGACTTTTTCTCAAAGTCAAACAACAGGCAATGTTTATTATACCTCTTTTAAAAATGGATTAATATCCATTTATATGGTTGAGAGAATCCTCCACCCCAGGATACAGAAAAACCCAGCTGTGATATTATGCTACATGTATCATATGAAGAAGAAGAAGTGATTGGATTTATACCCCGCCCTTCACGTGGAGTCTCGGAGCAGCTTACAATCTCCCTTCCCTTCCCCTCCCCACAACAGACACCCTGTGAGGTAGGTGGGTCTGAGAGAGCTCTTTGAGAACAGCTCTGGGAGAACTCGTAACTGACCCAAGGTCACTCCAGCAGCTGCATGTGGGGGAGTGAGGAATTAAATTTGGTTCTCCCAGATTAGAATCCACACTCTGAACTACTACACCAAACTGGCTCTCTCAAAGGTAAACAAAAGGTATTTTGCATTTCTTGGGACTCTGAGATTTATCTGTGTCACGTGTGTAGAAAACACTGCTTTGTCAGAACAGCAGGATGGACACACAGTATACCTTTTCTAACATGTGCACTATTTCTGCATTGATTGGAATACATATAGTATGGGTCAGTACATCTGGGTATTCAGCCATAAGTCATTGTAATGCAAAAGCAATCACTATATTCATCAATGCATAGTTAGCGCCTGTTCTTTTTTATCCTCAGGGAAGATTCCAGTTTTGTGGAAAATATAACACTGGCCACAAAAGCGATAGAGACCTCCACCACATATCTAAAGGCAGGGGTATTTTTGGGCAGGAACGCACAGGAACGGAATTCCGGCTGGCTCCTGAGTTGGCCACGCCCAGCAGGAACTCATTAGCATAATAGGCCACACCCGACATCAGAAATTAATTAGGATTGGCTACATTAGGGATGTGTGGCCTAACATGCAAAGGAGTTCCTGCTACAAAAAAAGCCCTGGCGTTTGACAACAAACAAGGTAAACAGAATAACAAGCAAAAGGTGGGTGTGGCTGGATGACCACACTTCTGGTAACATGGGGGTGCGTCCTAATATGCTAATGAGTTCCTGCTGTTGGGTGTGGCCTATTATGCTAATGAGTTCCTGCTGGGCTTTTTCTACAAAAAGAGCCCTGTAGGAGTGTCTGAAGCAGATGCTTAGCAGAGAGGTCCACGTGGAGCTCTCTATATATGGTGGTCTGATTTGCACAGTTCTTGTCCCTGGGAGAAGAAATACATTTTAGTTCTGTTAGATATCACTGCTTTGATGTGGATGGTGATTCCCTGTGGTTGGCCTCCTTATGTTATGACGGTGACATTGGTAACTCGGAAGGACTGCATGGATGATGAGGTTGCTGGCCACTGAAGATTACAGGCAGAAAACATCTCACATCCATCAATAAGCAGGTTTTAAAGAAAATTACAGGTTTGTGCATTTTTACAGAATATTAAGTTTACTAGGTGTGGGAGACACAGAGGGGGAGAGAGCATAAACTCAGTGATAGACCATCTGCTTAGCATGCATGGTCAATCCCCAGCATCTCCAGTTAAAAGGACCAGGCAGCAGGTGATGTGAATGACCTCTGCGTGAGATTTTAGAGGAATGCTGCCAGTCTGAGCAGACAATACTGGTCATGATGGGCCAAGGATCTGATTCAGTAAATGCGAGAGCATATTTCTGCTGTGGCCTCCATCTTCATTCCATGATCATCAATTCGAGCTCACTGTTGGGACTGAGTGAGGGCTTTGGTCTTATCCTTTTTAAACAATGGGTTGGGCCTATGCTTCATTCCATTCATGAAGATACGAAGGGTATTATGATCAAATTCTGATGAACTCTAAAATAAATAAAAAATTGGACTCCTGATGAAGCTTTCGATTGGGGCAAAGCTAGGCCTCCCGCCGGCAGCTCTCGCCGGTTGCCCATTGCTGCTCTGAGAGGTGACATGAGAAACATTGTACAAAAATCCATGGTGTCTGTACTGTGACATCACTTCCAGGGGAAACCTGGAAATTATATTGGATAGCTCGAGGAATCCCCAGAAACTCTATGGCTATTCCTAGAACTACCCTATGTCACGAATTGTCCCGAAAATGACATCATGTTGCAGCCGACGTGCCCTCTCATGTCCCCACCCCTGAAACTCTCATCTGTTGTTGGGCACAATCCTAGGCAGAGCTGACCCAAAGCCTTATACTGATACTGCTTATGTTTACAACCTCCTGCCTTCGAACAATGCTATCTCATACATATAGAACTGGCACCTAGGACAACTATTTCCTATTCCATAAGGAACCACTGTAGCGTGTTGTGGTTAGAATGCTGGACTGAAACAAAGGAGTCTTCAGTCACAAAGCTTATGGAGCCACCTTCGGCCTGTCATAGTTTTTCAGCCCAACCTACAGTTTTTCAGCTTAACCTATACTATAAAATTGTTCTGAAGATGAATCCGGAGGCAGGTCACATAAGAATATAACAGAAGCCATGTTGGGTCAGGCCAATGGCTCAATGCATCCAACACTCTGTGTCACACAGTGGCCAAACCCCAGGTGCCATCAGGAGGTCCACCAGGGAGCCGGAACTCCAGAAGCCCTCCCACTGTTGCCCCCCAAGCACCAAGAATATAGAGCATCACTGCCCACATGAAGACTAGTCCTCTTATCCTTTGATGAGGAACTTCATCAAAAGCTTTCTGGAAGTCTAGGTAAACAACATCTATTGGGTCACCCTTGTCCACGTGAAGATTTGTCCTCTTATCCCTTGATAAGGAACTTTATCAAAAGCTTTCTGGAAGTCTAGGTAAACAACATCTATTGGGTCACCCTTGTCCACATGCTTGTTCACCCCCTCAAAACACTCTAAAAGGTTGGTGAGACAAGATCTTCCCTTACGGAATCCAAGCTGATTCTTCCTCAATAGCTTTGTTCTTCAATGTGCGCTTACTAATTCTGTCTTTCATAACAGATCCCACCAACCTACCTGATGTCAACATCAGACTGACTGGCCTGTAATTCCCCAGATCTCCTCTGGAACCTTTTTTTAAAGATGGGGGTTACATTAGCTACCTTCCAGTCCTTAGGAATGGAGGCAGATTTTAGTGATAGACTGCATATTTTTTTCAGGAGATCCACAAGTCCACAATTGAATTGTTTCACAACTCTTGGACGTATACCACCTGGGCCTGGTGATTTGTCAGTTTTTAATTTGTCCATTGTCATAGGACTGACTCGGGTCTTTCTACTCCCCTCCTGAAACTGGCCATTCTGAAGTGAGCAAGCACCTCCCATCTTCCACAATGAAGACAGAGGCAAAAAATACATCCAGCTTCTCTGCCACTTCCCTATCATTCTTTAGTAAACCGTTCTTCCCTTGGTCATTCAATTTTTATTGTTGGTTTTTATGCTTTTTGCAATATGATTCTAATAGTCGGTTTTTGCCTGTTGGATCACTGACTTGCATTTCATTTGCCAAAGCCTGTGTTCCCTTTTATTTACCTTGCTTAGATTAGCCTTCCACAGCTTAAAGGAATCCTTCTTACCTTTTACTGCTTTGCTCGTTAACCATGCAGACCTTTTTTATATACCTGGTCATACTTTTTCAAACCTGTGTTATACATTTTATCTGAGGTACCAGAACGGTGGTTTTAAATAGTCTCCAAACCTTGAAAATTTTTGGCCCTCCTTACCTTTCCTTTTAGTTTCTTCTTCACAAGTCCCCTCGTTTGAGACAAGTTACCCCTTCAAAAGTTCAATATGGTTGTGTCTGTCTTTGGGGGCAACTCCCTATTTACATAAATGCTGAAGTCAATAGCATTATTGTCACTGTTCCCAACTGGTGCTATCACATTTACATCTCTCACCAAGCCTTGAGCAATTTGTAGCAGGAACTCCTTTGCATATTAGGTGACAAACCCCTAATGCAGCTAATCCTCTAAGAGCTTAGAGTAGACCCTGTAAGAAGAGCTCTGTAAGCTGTTGGGGGATTGGCTACATTAGGGGTGTGTCGCCTAATATGCAAAGGAGTTCCTGCTACAAAAAGAGCCCTCACCTCCCCGCAGTAGATTCTTTGACCATCTGCTCCATGGCACAGTCATTGAGAGTATCTAGAAACCCAGTCTTTTTCTTCTGTCAAACACATATTGACCCAATTAATGTGTAGTTAGTTAAAATCACCAAATATGGCACAGTTGTTTCATCTAGCTTCCTTTGCTGTTTTTAAATCATCTTCTAACCTTTGATCTGGTGGGTGGTAACAAAGTCCCAGAGTTAAGCTTCCTTTTGAGCCCACTGTTTCCACCCACAAGTGAAACTGTTTCTCTTATATACTCAGTTTTACTGGATTGTATACCCTCTCTGACATACAGAGCCACTCCACCTCTGACTCTTCCCTCCCTATCCTTCCGATCAGGGGTGGATTAACCATTAAGCAGACTAAGCACGTGCTTAGGGCACCTGGGCCAAAGGGGGCACCACAAAGCTGGGAAAAGGGTGAAAAGCTTAGTTTGTACAGTATATTGTGTTATCCTATGAATAAATCTCTGTATTGCTGTAACCTGCATTGCATATCTGGTCAGACAGGTCAACAACTAAAATGGACAGGGTCAGTGTGGAAAGGAGGGGGGCACCAAGATTGGTCAATGCTTAGGGCACCAGTGAGCCTTAATCCGCCCCTGCTTCTGATATAATTTATATCCAGGAATCATTGCATCCCATCATGTTTCTGAAATGCCCACAATGTCTATGTTCTTCTCTGACACTAAGCACTCCAAGTTCCCCATTTTACCTCGGACACTTCTAGCTTTCGCATATAAACATTTATAATTCCCCAGACACGCTAGGCCTGCAACCTTCCTCCTGTAGCCTCTAGACCTTGCCAGGCAGTCAATATTGTTTGTCACCCTCTCAGTGGCCAGTCCTAATCCACTTCCCTCTAGAACAGTAATTGCTCTTAGAGATGAGCCATCCCGAACCAGAGACCTTTCATCTCCTGTCTCCTAAGGTCTTGGACAAAGTGGCAGAATATTTAAAAATAACGGTAATAACATTAAGTTGGACTCTGGCAGCAACAGTTGGTCAATGAATAAGAATGAGCCGGATCACCATTAAACTCTGAATGAATATCAGTAGAAAAGTAGGGATGTTATTGAAGTGTCCCTTGTTTAATGTTTATTGATTCTACATGTGTCTGAGTTAGATATTAAAGGTAAAGGTTCCCTTGCTCGAAAGCCAGTCGAGTCCGACTCTAGGGTTGCGGTGCTCATCTCCGTTTCAAAGCCAAAGAGCCAGAGCTGTCCGAAGACATTTCCATGGTCATGTGGCCGGCATGACTAAACACCAAGGCGCACAGAATGCTGTTACCTTCCCACTGAAGTGGTATCTATTTATCTACTTGCAATTTCTTGCTTTCGAATGGCTAGGTTGGCAGGAGCTGGAACTAGAGACGGGAGCTCACTCTGTCATGCGGCACACTCGGGTCTCGAACTGCTGAACTACCAACCTTCCACAGCCTGCAGTTCAGCGTCTTAACAACTTGAGCCACCGCAGCTCCTGAGTTAGATCTTAGGCCGTAATAAATTCAGCGATAAGAGTATCGTATGAACTGTAGCTAATGTCAGCTTATCTTCCAGGTATTTTAATAAAAAGAAAACACCTCTTCCTGCTTCTCTCTCTCTCTCTCTCTCTCTCTCTCTCTCTCTCTCTCTCTCTCTCTCTCTCTCTCTCTTTGTGTGTGTGTGTAAAGAAGTGGGTTTTTGGTCCACTTTCCCTTACTAGAAGTCATGGTTCTGTCCCAGAATCCACTGGGGGAGCCATTCTGCCTAGAAAGCCTAAGCTACTAGCTCACATGCTGTTGCAATCATACTGAATGATGGGTTCATGCCCTTCAAATAAGATGCTCTCTGTTTCACTTAAACTGTGGAGTTCATCTTCTCTTTTCCAATGCTGCCAGGGAAAAAGAAATAAGTAGATTGTGTACTTTCGGCAGAACTGGCTATAATCAGAGCCAGATAAAATTATAACTAGAAATGTAATCCATATTGATTTCACATCAGGAGACACTATTTATTTGGGGAGGGTTAATGGAAAGGGGAACAATGTCTGGTACCAATGGGTCTTCTTTATAAAACATGCATGGCAGGTTTGGTGTAGGATCAATACCTTGGAATAAAAGTTGTAAAACACAGAGATATAAGGATTGCTGAATGGGGTCAGATTTTTTTTTTTAAAAAATGCATACTTCGTAAGAAAATAAAATTTTATCTGACCAAAGTGCAAGCAGGCACTAGTGAGGAAAATTCAAACTGGCAAATTGGAAGTCTGTCGCCCACCAGATTATCAAACAAGGTAACGGCAAGCAGTATATTAACAGTGCAGTCATTATCCAAGCAATAAATTGCTCAGATGGCAAAACTAGACCAGAATTTGAAATTATATTGGACTAGGCATACCTTAATGGCCCTGACCTGGACAACCCAGGCAAGCCCGATCTCAGCAGAAGCTAAGCAGGGTCTGTCCTGGTTAGTATTTGGATGGGAGACCACCAAGGAAATCCAGAGTTGCTATGCAGAGGTAGGAAATTGTAAACCACCTCTGAACATCTCTTGCCCTGAAAACCCGACAGGGTTGCCATAAGTAAGTTTTAACTTAATGGCACTTTCTCCCGCAAGTCCATAATGCCTCCTTGTGTCACTTGGCCTTCACTGGGCTGGGACTTCCCAGCACTTCCCATTGGTCAGCTACACTGATGATGCTTAACCACAGTAGAGAACAGGGTTGTCCCAACTTTAGGCAGTTCATAAACAATAATGGCAGCAACAACAGGTCAATAGCCTCTTCATTTGGCAAACCATTTAAAGGCCCCTCAGTCCCAGAGACAGAGCCTCCACCCCAACCTGTGTTATAAGTCAAGTTGCTCCTGGAACAGGCTTTTGGTGTCAAGTTACAGCATCCATCTGTAGGAACAAAATGTGAGCAAATTTCAGAGGCTTGATGTCAAAGCAATCCAGGAGTCAGGTTTCACAATCTCAGTAGAAACAAGGCCAGAGGGATTCTTGGAAGTGCAATCTTGAAACAGTCCAGGAGTCAAGTTACCGAATATCAGTTCAGGCAATTTTCCACACAGTTAGCACCCAGCAAAAACATTGTGTCCACTCCCATGAGCTCCCCTCATGAGTATTTATAGCCACTGACTGAGATGGCATGCGTGCAGCCAGCTTCTCAGTGAAGATCCTATGAAGACTCATCTCCACTCTTAGCAGGCAGCTGGTACTGAGCAGCAAGACATGCACTCTGATGCCTGGCCTGTAAGTCTTTTCTGAGCCTTCTTCTGTGGTGTTCCAAGGGTGCTGGTGACCTTGGGGATATGGGGGTAGGTGTCTGGCCTTCAACTGCCAGTTCAGAGTGGGAGGGTGGAGGTGATTCTGCACCAGCTCTCAGCTGCAAGTCAGGGAATGCCTGAACCTCATTCCCCTGCTGGTTGGCTGCTGTTGACTGCAGTCTGGCTTCACAAGACCACTCCTCCTCTGAGGACTCCTCACTGTCACTGAGTCCTGGCTGGTCCACAACATCCCAGTTTCACATTTCTGGCACCTTACACTCACTGAAGACAGATAAGGAACAGCATGCTTTCATCCTTTACCTACTCCAATAGTCTGATAGACAGAATGTTTGTTAATAGTAGACTTTTAGAGATAAAGTTAGCAAACTAGTAAATGAAGAGATGAACCCATTTCTGACCTCAAGGCCAAGTCCACTATTCTATAATAAAGTTCTCGTTAAGCTCTTTATTACAAAATCACTACACAGGCTTTGCCAGTGGTTCTAAATACTTTGGAAGACTTAACCAAGAGACTGCCAAATCTCCACCTTCATTTTGGAATAAATGTAACAATAACCAATGAGAAGGAATGATACTTCCTAAGGTTGCCATGAGGCTCAGATCTAGATCTGCTACTCCTTGGCCTCCCCAGCCTGTTCTTCCCTGGAGGAGAATGCAAGGCTAGGTGAGGCCATGAGTGCCTCTGTCAAAGGCCAGGCAACACCTTGCCTGAACTGGTGTCAGACCATCCAGGTGGACCCATAGCACCATAAACCCATCCATCCATCCATCCATCCATCCATCTGACTGTTCTCAATTTCTGTGACAAAGATTAACCTGATGCCATCTTTGTTAATATAGATTCAGCCATTTAAAAAAAGAGGGGGAGGAAACAAACATAAAATGATTGTCATCGTATATAATAAAAACTTCTCAATTTTTTGGAGAAGAAGCCATAGATCCATGAAACAGGGCCCTTCAAGCACTATAAATCTAGTAGCACTAAGAGACCAACAAGATTTTGAGGGTATAATCTTCCACGTATGAAAGCTCCCTCCTTGACTCTCAGAAACTTATACCCCCAAAATCTTATTGGTCTGTAAGGCGCTACTACATGTAGGGGAGGGTGGTCTGTATATTGAAGAAATAAATAAATACTGGACTCCAATTGAGCTGGTCTACTGCAAACCAACATGTCTGCCCTCTGAAACATCTGACGAAGGGAGCCTTGACTCTTAGTGGGGTTAACTGGTGTGGTTAGACCAGTTACCACTAGTTAGCAGAGTGCTTAAATAAAGCTACAAATGCAGCAGCATTACTTTATTAGGTTACTCAGTTTACAAAGCTACACAGAGCCACGTTGCAAGTTTAGAAGATAAATACTTATCTCCTTATTTTAGAAGTACACTTTTGGATAGGAAAGAGTAGGGACAGGATAGGGTACTAACTTACTGGCTAAGGATGGAAGCAAATGGCAAGAGGCCAATCTGCCTCGTGGTTTCATGAGAGAATAGCATGTTGTCTCTCTTGGTGCGTGCAGGGAGAGAGTTCATCTTCATCTGAGAGTGTGAATGGAAGGAAGGAAGGAAATTGTCCCTGAGAACGCAATCTACATCTCAAAGGGGACAGTGGCAGAAGAGTAAACACAGGAAGAAAGGTCAGTGTGCCTATCTAGCTTTCTAGTCTCTCTTGCCACACAGTCTGGAGGCTAAGGCAGGGACATCACACCTGGAACTTCCAACAACTCTTGCAAGCGTATACCCTGAGAATCTTATTGGAATCTTGCTGCTCTACTGCAGACCAACACAGCTACCCTCTGAAACTATCTCCAGGCATTAAAGGATCACAGGCGCCCAGGGTCATCCATCTTCGCCGGAAGAGATAATGTTGTAATAAAAGACTAAACACAATGATGGAAGGAGAACTGGTGTGATTCTGAACGAAGACAGCCTTCCACCCCAAGAGGAACACAGACAGATGGGATAGATATATCTTTCCTTGCTACACAGGCTGGAGGGTGAAGGGAGTGAATGGATGTTAACAGATTTGTTCCTGCCACGGCAACTAATTACAAGGGATCACCGCAACCACCAAAGCATTAACTTCTTCGCTCGCGAAGTTCTGGTGCTTTGCGTTTGCCTCGCTGACCAAGATGAACAAATTATTCTCTGACTTTGTAAATGATAGTGCCAATTGTACCTCGTATGTTCCGGAAAGAAATAAATGACGTGCTCGGGAAAAAATCAACTTCCCCATCCGCAAACCTAATGAGCCTGCAATTTTATATACCTCTGTCTTCTAGTGAAACAAATGGGACAAATAAATTCAAGGAAGACTCTAGGGGAAGAGAGGGTACCCGATGGAGTTCTCTGGTTGCATGCCAGATAACTGCTTCCTTTCTCAATATTATTAACATTTCATCAAAATATATGAAGGTGCAGCGTCCTTTTATGCAAACAATATTGGTATTATGTATCAAATTTAGCTCTGCTTCATTAGTATTGTTCTTTGGGATTGGTCTCTCAACAACTGCCACGATGTAATTAATATACCAAAAGATGGCCATTAGGAATACTGGCTTCATTAAATATCTTGCAAGCTCATTTACATAAAAGCAAGTCCCTCAGTTGCAACACAGTTTACTTCAGAGTACATGTTCTTTGGGATGATTGCTCAAATGCTGAATTCCTAAGCAATTTACGAAGATGTGAGTCTCCATGCTGTGTGAATGACTGCCACTGGCACCTGATTGGACAGTGCCCCTGACGTCATTACCACAAGACAAAATCCTCTTACCCAATCACACATTCATACCCACCATAGAATTTTGAAATAGATTTTAAAAACTCTTTACTACAATATAGCCCTGCGGTATCAGACCAATAGTCCATCTAGTCCAGCATCCTGTCTCACACTGTAGCCAACCAGTTCCACTGGACAGCCGATAACAGGGCACAGAGGCCAAGGCCTTCCCCTGATGTTGCCTCCTGGCTCTGGAATTCAGTGCCTCTGAATGTGGAGGTTCCTCTCAGTCACCATAGCTAATAGCCATTGATAGACGTATCCTCCATGAATCTATCTAATTCCCTTTTCAAGCTGTTTGTTCCTGTGGCCATCACTACATCCTCTCTGTGTAAAATTGTATTTCCTTTTGTTTGTCCTGAACCTACTGCCCGTCACTGTTATTGGATGCCCTCAAGTTCTAGTATTTTGGGAGAGGGAGAAAAACGAGTACTTTTCCCTATCTGTGCAGGGATTTGAAATGGGGAACAGAATGGTAACCTTAAGCACCCTTTACCTTCCTCAATCCTTTTCTCTCAAAAAATGGGAACTCTTCCAGCACCACACACTGTCTGAGAGATACACACAAAACTCCTAGTAAGGGCAGTGATGTACAGTGATGTACACATATCAGTTGTGAAAAGTGAGTTGGAAATCATTATCGTAATCAGCCCAGCACAGTTCACTCGCCATTTCTTGGGCCTATACTGGTAGTCAGATCCAAACCGATGTTCAGCAGCACTGCAGAAGGGGGCATATCTGGGACCCAAATGTTGTTGACATGGGTCCCACAGGTGACATGGGCTCATGTGGCGCAGTGGCAGAGCATCTGCTTTGCATGACGAAAGCTTTGGCATCTCCAGTTCAAAGGACTAGGTGATGTGAAAGGCCTTCACCTGAGGCTCTGGAGACCCACTGCCAATCCGAGTAGACAATACTTCTTCATATGTTGAGTCGCCTTCTGTGCTCCTGATGGTTAGCAGCAAAGGACGCCTCCAAGACCTTCTGGGCCCCTCCCCATTTTGCCACCCTAAGCAGTTGCTTCAGTGGTCAAGTCATCAGACTGGCTCTATGTGTGTCACACCCCTGGACTCCCGCAGGGGTTTGCCCTCCAGTGGCCATCTCGGGTACTGCACTTGGGTGGTCGTGGGGTTTGAGCCCTGAAGTTCTAGTCACAGTCAGCGAGGTGGGAAGGGCTGAAGGAAGCTCTGAAGTGGATGAGGGAGAAGCAGCCTCAGAAGACGGGGTGATCAGAGGGTTTCTGCACCTCTCTTGCCCGTCCTGTGTTCTGGCCTCCGCACCGAGACTTCAGTGAACACAGGGCTTCTCTCTCTCTGTCCAACTCTAGGTAGCCCCAGCCAATCCAGTCTTCCTCCTCCCCGACCGTCTCCCTTCTTCCCTTTTTATTATCCCCTTGTTCCCCTGGCACTGTCTACTTCCGAGCCCCGCCCCACCTAAAAGTGGAGACCCCGAGCTGGCTTCCGCTTCCCCCACCCCCTTGCCGCGCACCATGACTTCAGGTGTGCCTTCGTTGTGTGCCATGTTCTCCTGCTGTGCCTCCCCCTCTAGTTCCGCTGTGCCAGGTCGTGGCGTCTCCCGGCCTGCCTCTGGTGAACCACGGGTGTCTCGCCGAGAGACAGACTCTGCTCTCCCGATCTCCACGCTCTGTCCCTTTGCGGTGCCGGTGTTTTCCTTGTTGCAGCTCCAGTGGGTCTCGGCGTCATCCCCTTGCAGCGTTGCTCTTGGTGCGGTACAGTGCGAGGCGGTGAGGGGGGACTGCGGCGGGGTTGTCCCACCCTTGTGGCTTCCTCCCGGCGAGGAGTCCCAGTGAGAGTCGGGATAATGTGCCCACCCAGAATCACTGAGTTAAAAAGTTTTTTCATAGCTGAAGGAAGTCTTGGCTATACTTTTCAATATATCGTGCAATAATAGTGAATTACACGTTTACGGCTAGATTCCAAAGAACCACTCACCTCGTTATGGGTGCCCTAAGGGAGCTTTCCAAAGCAGTAAGGACGACACCATTCTGCTGTCCCAAATTCTCAAAGTTTAGAATCACTATTATGACTAACATCTCACTTCATTCATATAAGAATGAAGTGCTGATTGAATGAAGAAATAGATCTGCTGCCTTCCTGCCCAAGTGATTCCGCTGCACACTCTCCCGAATCTTTGAGCAACATGGTAGCTTACAGGACTTACCCAATCACAGTAAAAAAATGGCCATTTGTAAAAGAACTGTTAATGTTTTTGCTTTCTGGAGATGGCAAATGTGTGAAGGGTACAAGGAACTGAAAGGAGGGATTCACTGAGTACTTAGAAAAACAGTTATTGCTTTCTCTCTCTCCATCTGAGGTCTAGCCAAATACTAGCCAAAGTTTGATACCAGAATTTAAGTGCATGGAGGAGGAGGAGGAGATTGGATTTATACCCCACCCTTCACTACCCAAAGGAGTCTCAGAGCTGCTTACAAACTCCTTTCCCTTCCCCTCCCCACAACAGGCACCCTGTGCAGTAGGTGGGGCTGAGAGAGCTCTTTCCAGAACATTCCTTGAGAGAACAACTCTGACAGGACTATGGGTTGCCCAAGCTCATCTAGCACACTCTTGCCACCATCTGCTTCAGAACGTGATGTTCACAGAATCACAAATTTTGAAGGGGCCATACAGGCCATCTAGTTCAACCCCCTCTTGAATGCAGGATCAGCCTAGAGCATCCCTGACCAGTGTTTGTCCAGCAGCTGCTTATAGACTGCCAGCAAGGGGGAGCTCACCACCTCCCTAGGCAGCTGATTCCACTCTTGCACAACTCTTACAGTAAAAAAGCTATTCCTAATATCCAGTGCCTGAAGAACTATGGACAGAGGTTCGTGACATCGTACAGGAGGCAGCAATCACCACCATCCCAAAGAAAAAGAAATGTAAGAAAGCAAAGTGGCTTTCTGATGAGGCTTTACAAATAGCAGAGGAAAGAAGGAAAGCGAAAGGCAAAGGCGAAAAGGAAAGATTTACCCAACTGAACGCAGATTTCCAGAGAACAGCAAGGAGAGATAAGGAGGCCTTCCTGAATGAACAGTGCAAAGTAATAGAAGAAAACAATAGAATGGGAAGGACTAGAGATCTCTTCAAGAAAATTGGAGAAATCAAGGGAGCGTTCCATGCAAAGCTGGCCATGATAAAGGACAAAAACGGTAGGGACCTAACAGAAGCAGAAGAGATTAGGAAAAGATGGCAAGAATACACAGAAGAACTATACAAGAAAGACCTCAATGTCCTTGACAAACACGACGGTATAATCACTGACCTTGAGCCAGACATCCTGGAATGTGAAGTTAAATGGGCCTTAGAAAGCATTACTAACAACAAAGCTAGTGGAGGTGATGGTATTCCAGCTGAACTATTCAAAGTCTTAGAAGATGATGCTGTTAAAGTGCTGCACTCCATTTGCCAGCAAATTTGGAAAACGCAACAGTGGCCACAGGATTGGAAAAGATCAGTATACATTCCAATCCCAAAGAAGGGCAATGCCAAGGAATGTTCAAACTATCGCACAATTGCACTCATATCACACGCTAGCAAGGTCATGCTCAAGATCCTACAAGCTAGGCTTCAACAGTACGTGGATAGAGAACTACCAGAAGTACAAGCTGGGTTTCGAAGAGGTAGAGGAACGAGAGATCATATTGCCAACATTCGCTGGATTATGGAGAAAGCAAGAGAGTACCAGAAAAATATCTACTTCTGCTTCATTGACTATGCTAAAGCCTTTGACTGTGTGGATCACAACAAACTATGGCAGGTCCTTAAAGAGATGGGAGTACCAGACCACCTCACATGTCTCTTGAGAAACCTGTATAAGGGCCAAGAAGCGACAGTTAGAACCGGATACGGAACAACTGATTGGTTCAGCATAGGAAAAGGAGTACGACAAGGATGTATACTGTCACCTTGCTTATTTAATATATATGCAGAGTACATCATGCGAAATGCTGGCCTGGATGAATCACAAGCGGGAATTAAGATTGCTGGGGAAAAGATCAACAACCTCAGATATGCAGATGATACCACTCTAATGGCTGAAAGTGAAAAGGATCTAAAGAGCCTCTTGCTCAGAGTAAAAGAGGAGAGCGCAAAAGTGGGCTTGAAGCTCAACATCAAAAAAACTAAGATCATGGCATCCGGCCCCATCACTCCTTGGCAAATAGAAGGGGAAGCTGTGGAAGTAGTGACAGACTTCACGTTCCTGGGATCCCAGATCACCGCAGACTGTGACTGCAGCCATGAAATTAAAAGACGCCTGCTCCTTGGGAGGAAAGCGATGGCGAACCTAAACAGCATGATAAAAAGTAGAGACATCACCCTGCCAACAAAAGTCCGCATGGTCAAAGCAATGGTATTCCCAGTAGTCATGTATGGCTGCGAGAGCTGGACTATAAGGAAGGCCGAGCGCCGAAGAATAGATTCTTTTGAACTATGGTGCTGGAGAAGACTCTTGAGAGTCCCTTGGACTGCAAGAAGAACAAATCAGTCAATCCTCAAAGAAATCAACCCTGACTGTTCCCTGGAAGGCCAGATAATGAAACTGAAGCTCAAATACTTTGGCCACCAAATGAGAAGGGAGCACTCACTGGAGAAGACCCTGATGCTTGGAAAGATTGAAGGTCAAAGAAGACGGGGACGGCAAAGGATGAGATGGTTAGACAGTGTCATCGATGCAACGAACATGAAGTTGAGCCAACTTCAGAGGACGGCAGAAGACCGGAAGGCCTGGAGAGAGCTCGTCCATGGGGTCGCGAAGAGTCGGACTCGACTGTGCGACTGAACAACAACAACAACAATATCCAATTGGTACCTTGACGCCCTTAATTTAAAACCCTTATTGTGAGGCCTATCCTCTGCTGCCAACTGGAACAGCTCCCTGCCCTCCTCGAAGTGACAGCCCTTCACATACTTAAAGAGGGCAATCATATCCCCCCTCAGCCTCCCCTTCTCCAGACTAAACATTCTCAAGTCCCTCAGACTTTCCTCATAGGGCTTGGTCTCCAGGCCCCCGATCATCCTCGTCACTCTCCTCAGCACCCACTCCATTCTGTCCACATCTGTTTTGAAGTGAGGCCTCCAGAACTGCAAACTCCAGAACTCCAGGTGCAGCCTGGCCAATGCATTGTACAGTGGGACTATGACATCTCATGACTGGATATTATGCCCCTTTTGATACACCCCAAGAGTGCATTAGCCTTTTGTTGTCGCCGCATCACACTGGCTGCTCATATTTAACTTTGGGTCCACCCTTACCCCCAAGATCTTGTTCACGCACACTGCTACTTGTTCACACACACTGTTTGTTGTGGCAAAGTGTGTTCAGCTTATTCTGGGTGTTTCTATTTATTTATTTTTAAGACACATCATTTTATTGATTTATAGTCCAACCAGTTCAGTTTATTATTCAAGTACTGGGGGAAGATACAAACCAATGAAATGGATATGCCATTGACTCCAACTGAACATCAGAAATATAGAACCAAATTTAAGATCATCTGTTTGAAATGACCTATTAATACTTTCACACCACCCGGAGTTGGGGTGCAGGGAGTGCCTTCATGGCTGGCATTGTCTTAATCTTTTCTGGATTCAGTTTCAGCTTGTTCCCCTTCCAGAACTTCAAGACAATGATTCAGAACTAAGATACCTGCTCCTGGGGGCTTAGCAAATGACGTATATACCCATGCATTGTCTGCATATTTATGATCGCCTACTCCTTTTACAGCTTATTATAACTACTGAAAAGTTGTGGCTCAATGCACATACATATAACTCATCCACCCTGATGGTAAACTTCTATTTCCTTGGGGAGAGAAAAAATGACCAAAACCAATGGAGAAAGTCCCTGTTGCAAGCAATTGGTGATTATCTACAGTACAGAGAGGCAAGTTTGCAGAAATGGTGGGCTGGATCCCACCACCTTTTCTTCCTGATTCTTGCACTAATTGCTTCTCACAGTAGCCCAAGTCCCCCACGTTTTTTGGGGCTTTGTGATGGTTCTCAGGTTTAATTCTCAAGGAGGCTTGTAGATGCTGCTGATGCTTGACTTCCTTTCCTTTCATTTATTAGCTTCATGGACCAGAGGTCTTAAGCCAAACGTACAAACTAGGGTTGCCAAGTCCTACCTTTGTAATAGCGGGGGGAGTCCAGGATGTCCCCGGGAGTCTCCTGGCATGCGCACAAAGTGTGCACGCTGCAATCACGTCACTCGGAAGTGATGCAATTGCGTCGTGCACATTGGGGGCAGGGCCACAATCATCCGAGGGAAAACCATAGAGTTTTCCCTCAGATGATCGAGCGTCCCCCTGCAATGTGCCCGATGCAATTGCGTCACCTCTGGGTGATGTGTTCATGCCGGGGATGTCACGTGCTTTGGGGGTAGGGGTCCCCACCGGCGGCCCAATCCCTGCCGGTGGGGAATGGGCCTCTCAGGTGGGGTTTTCCCCACCCCCCGAGGGGACTTGGCAACCCTAGTACAAACAGCTACTATAAAACACATTACATACAATTACAAGATAATTTAAACCAAGCATTCTTACGATAAAAACAAACATACTCATAAACAATATTAATAGACAACGTTTTATAAACTTCCATACATCCTATAAAATCCCATGATATTATGGAAATTAGTTTTAGAATTTTAAAGTTTGTATGCATAAAACTACCGACAGCATTTCAAAGCCGCTTTAAAAATAGCACCAAGCGAGTCGTTTCAGGGTCCTCATCTGCTAGGAGTTTGGTTATCACCCAAGGTTCCGTAGGGAGGTGACATCTATGTAAAATAGGAGTCGTCCAACAGGATCTGGGGCCAATCCACTGGTGGCAAAATAACAGAATATGATCTAAGGTCTCTATTGCACCTGATCCATAATCGCACAATCTATTTGAATACTGGGTTGTTGTTTTTTTAGCAAAACGGCCACTTAGCTCTGCAGTTGGAAAAACATTCAACGTAGCAAGCGTGAAGACATATATAAATATAGGGGATGTAAGGAAGCTCATATATGAGGGACTTTTCTTAGGTGGCACAATCCCTAAGGCAGAGTTGAAGCACACTCGCCTAGCACAAATTGAAGTTTGCAGAAACGGTGGGCTGGATCGCACCACCTTTTCTTCCTGATCTTGCAGTAATCGCTTCTCACAGTAGCCCAAGTCCCCCATGTTTTGGGGGGCTTTGTGATGGTCCCCAGGTTTAATTCCCAAGGAGGCTTGTAGACTCTGCTGATGCTTTACTTATGCGTGTTTCCCTTTAATTCAAAGGCTCTATGATACATAAATGCTAGCTAGCTTTAAAATTCTCTTTATCCTCTCTTTCGCCTGCCCAGGGATGCAGAGGTGGCAGCATGATGCCAGGTGTAACTGTAAAAGACATGAACCAGCAGGAGTTTGTGAGGGCCCTCGCTGCCTTCCTCAAAAAAGTCAGGTAAACTGAAGGTACCTGAATGGGTGGGCACAGTCAAACTAGCCAAACACAAGGAACTGGACCCCTACGATGAGAACTGGTTCTACACTACGATGAGAACTGGTTCTACACTACGATGAGAACTGGTTCTACACTACGATGAGAACTGGTTCTACACTACGATGAGAACTGGTTCTACACTACGATGAGAACTGGTTCTACACTACGATGAGAACTGGTTCTACACTACGATGAGAACTGGTTCTACACTACGATGAGAACTGGTTCTACACTACGATGAGAACTGGTTCGTCGCCAGGAGGGTTCTGCAGGCTCTGGAAGGGCTCAAGATGGTGGAGAAAGACCAGGATGGAGGTCGCAAACTTACTCTACAGGGACAGCAGGATCGGGACAGGATTGCCGGACAGGTGGGGGCCGCAAGCAAGAAGCATTAAAACCAGCTTCAGTTTAAAAATAAAGTTCTTGGGGGAAGATTCTCTTTATCTTAACTACTGCAGCAACTGAGACCCACATTGACTGGTTCAATATAAAGTTTTTACCATGTTATGGGAGCCAGCATGGTGCAGTGGTTAAGAGAAGCGGACTCTAATCTGGAGAGCTGAGTTTGATTCCTCACTCCCCTACAAGAAGCCTGTTGGGTGACCTGGGGCCACTCACCGTTCTCTCAGAACTCTCTCAGCCCCATCTACCTTACAAGTTGCCTGTTGGTTAAGCCAGCATGGTATAGTGGTTACGAACGGCAGACTTTAATCTGGAGAACCGGGTTTGATTCCCCACTCCTCCACATGAAGCCTGCTGGGAGACCTTGGGCACGTCACAGCTCTCAGGACTCTTTCAGCTTTGCCTACCTCACAAGGTGATTGTTGTGAGGAGAGGAAAGGAAAGCGATTGAAAGCTGCTTTGAGACTTCTTAGGGTAGAGAAAAGTGGGGTTTAAAAACCAACTCTTCTTCTTTATGATATCAAATCACAGCTGATTTATGGCAACCCCATTGGATTTTCACAGCAAGAGACAGTAGGAAGGAGTTTGCCCTTGCCTACTTCTCTGTAGTGACTCTGGGATTTCTTGGTGGTCTCCCATCCAAATACTAGCCAATGGTCCCCATGTAATCCCCATTAGTCTGTAATCCATGTAATCCCTACTAGTCAATGGTCCCCATAGGGTATAATGGGGAATCGATCCAGAGATATCTGGGCCTCTCCTCAACCCACCTAAATTTCAAAAGATTGGACTAAGGGGTCCAGTTCTATGGGCCCCCAAAGAAGGTGCCCCCATCCTCCATTGGTTTCAATGGGAGGAAGTATTTTAAAAGATTGTGGTCCATTTAAATGCCTTCTCCAAGCCACGAGTGAACTCCAAAGGCATTTAAAGGGCCCACAGTCCCTTTAAATACTTTCTCCAAGCAATGAGTTCATCCAGAAGGTGTTTAAATGCCCTTTAACTTTGACTATCCAGCGGTACCAAAAATTCCTGAATATTTTTTGGCATTTTGGGGGCTTGGCCATTTTGGATAGCCCCCCCCCCATCTATATCCAGCTGAAAGAGTAGCTGGAAAGTACTGATAAGGTATTTTTCTAATCCCCCCCCCCAGCTCTGATATAGTGAAATGCTCACGCCTAGTAGTGACTGTGGGATTTATTGGTGGTCTCCCATCCAAATACTGACTAGGGGCAACCCTGTTTAGCTTCTGGGATGTGAAGAGATCAGGTTAGCTTGCGCCATCCAGGTCAGGGGTATGGCTGTTTAGACCCCAGAATAACTTGTACATCCATTGTTCCATTGTCCTCCCTTTTGACTATAGTCAGCTGACCATGGTAATTAAAAAGAACAACAATACTTTTAAACACACATAACACAAATAAGGAGGATTGTTTGAAACCACAGGGCAACAAACTCCATTGCAGGAGAATATGAGAATATATATGGCCCGTGAAGTCACAAAGATTAGGGGAAAACATTTTACACCTTATTTATTTATGTACTTTGTTTATTGAAAAGTACTCAGAATGATGAGTGATTTCAGCGAGAGTACTTTATTTAGTGAAGAACAAGACAAGGACCCCCGGCACGCAGGCCGGTATATATGCCCAGAAACCCACCACCAAAACACATCCCCTAGTGACCCTATAGGTTATTTACAGTGGCCGAGAGTTCCATTGGCTCTCGGCCGCGGACCTGGCCCTCTGGTTGGCGCGGGCTAGGATCCGTTCCGCTATTGTTCTGCAGGAATGAAGCTTTGGGCTTGTGCTTGACCGCATGGCCCAACGGTCGTGCACGTGGTAATGGCGGATACATTACATTTATTTATACCCCCTTTGGGTGCATCATTGCCCCAGATGTGTAGAGGGATGAAAGCAAGCAATTTTAACAGACTCGGTTAAGGGCGCCATTTGATTTCAGAGCTCTTTTGTTTCACCGGTTCATGAAGAAAGATGAATGCCAGTTTCTGTAATGCTGCATTTATTCTTCTTGTTTTGTGCTCATATCAGATGATAACATTATGTTTGAAGGGATTTTTTTTTAATTAAAATTTCATACAGCCATTCCAAAGCATGTTAGTAACTCAGTGAATGTTGGAGCGGTCGTTGAAGAGGGTGGAAACGCTTGTTTAGTTTAGTGTCGGTGCTACAGGATTTGGGTTTGGTGCACCGGTTTAATGGGTGAGGCACATCCATTTAAATAGAAATGAGCTTTGCCATGATCACCACACTGCAGCCAAAGACTAAGTGCCCATAGGAACAGCTGCCATGGTGGCCAATAACTACAGGAGAGTCGCAGGATTTGATAGCTAGTGAGGAATAACATGAGTGATAATCAAGTGGTATGGACAGCTTACTTACATTTGATTTATTTAAATACTGCTAGGCTCTGTTTAAAAAAAAAAAGAGGATCTGGACAGTTCATGGGATTTAAAAAGACCAGGATACAAAGAGAAGCAAGATCCAAGTGTAACACATTTTCATTCAGATCCCTATTTATTTGTTCCACTCCACTCCATTCCATTCCATGGGATTTCTATCTCCCTCTACAGCCCTGATCTTGGAAGCTAAGCAGGGTTGACCATGGTTAATACTTGGATGGGAGACCACCAAAGAAATCCAGAACCCTATGCAGAGACAGGCAATGGCAAACCATCTCTGAATTTCTCTTGCCAAAAAAACCTACAGGATCGCTGTAAGTCAGCAGCAACTTGATGGTACTTCCCGCCACTGCTGTGGACAGAGAGGCCTTCAGGTTACCTCACTATAATGATCGCTCTTGAGTCCCATTTTAGCAATGCTGGGCAAATCCCTCCAAGGATTCTGCCCAGATAGCTGATGATCAGGTGAGAAACATCCATATGATTGGTCTCACTAATGTGGCTCTAAGCAGTGTTCCCTCTAAGCCGAGTTAGTGTGAGCTAGCTCACAGGTTTTTTTAGCCTGCGGCTCACACATTTTTTTTGTCTTAGCTCAGGAAGGATGGCTCCAGAGCAAACTCATTTTTTGCAGTAGCCAAATCACTCACTCACAACTTTAATGCCAATAGCTCACAAAGTAGAATTTTTGCTCACAAGACTCCACAGCTTAGAGGGAGCATTGGTTCTAAGTATGCACTTAGATAACATGGTCTGGTCAACTGGAAAGCATAAAAGAGACTGTGAAATGTTGGATCTAGAACAATGGTCTCCAAGCTCTTTTCTATCCCTGTCCACAGATGATTAAGGTGAATAGTAGAGATGATTCTGAGGATTGTCGATGCTGATTGAACCAGCTGGATTACACTGAAACTCCACAAGGAAGGAAAATGTACCCTAGGATATACATCGTTCCCCTTCAGATGTACAGCACAAAGGAAAATTAACACATGAGCAAATCACCGAATCACTTTGCCACCATTACAGATTTTTTTTTTTTTGAGGAACACTCCACAAACTTCTGAAGAGCCCAGGTTTCTCCAGAACATGGTCTGAAAACAGGATCTATAGGCAAACTGTCCTGTGTACAACTGTTTCCCTTCAGTGGTACATCATGAAACTCGCATTTCAGAATAGAAAATAGGATTATATCGATATGTTCTTCAGCAATCCTACTGAAAGCTCTGAATTGCTGGTATATTACTATTCTTTTCTTAAACATAATACTTAAAAAAATAAAGAAAACGAGTTGACATTTAGGTACTTTGACATTTTCCATTTGCTATTAATAGACCCATAAAAATGTCCTTTGGGGTGCTATTTACAAATGAATGAATCCTTATTAATTACAGATTATATCTATTCTATATTAGATATAAAAGGTTAGGCATTATATTTGCTTCCGCTTTTGAGGAAATCTAAAGCTAGCAGACAATGCAAAACCCTTTGAAAAAGAAAATATGAACTTTAAACAGGGGTTTTAATCTCCCCAGGGCATTCAAATAGCAAAATCCTACTGCCCAAGAATCCAGGAAAATAGCAATGGTTTCTTATTATTTTTTTAAATGAATTCTTTATAGGCATATTTCCAGTGCATGACAAATAACCAGTTCTGTGCTATAGAAAGTTTGTAATTCATGTGCTGTTAATTACATGCAAATAGAAAATGCTTTCCTACAGGGCAAGGTTATGAATGTTAATGAGCTCTTTCTCAATAGTTGACATGATATATTTGGATACAGCCACTGAGAGAGGTTCTTAGTCTGCAAAGATGATACTGTTGAGAAGTGAATATGTTCAGGACAGTCAATCTGTATAAGGAATGACATGATAAATCAAAACTGCTGCCACTCCTCCAACCCGTCTGTGTGGTCATTCATCAATCCTCACAGCTGTCTCCCATTGGCCCATTATTTGAGTCTCGTGGAATCTGGGTAGGCAGGCAACATTATCTGAGTGGGTTCCATGGTTCAGTTTTCATGCTGCTTCCTAAGCATCAGTCTGTAACAGAAGAAGAAGAGGAGGTGGAGGAGGAGACTGGATTTATACCCTGCCCTTCACTCAGAGTCTCAGAGCAGCTTACAAATTCCTTTCCCTTCCCCTCCCCACAAAAGACATCCTGTGAGGTAGGTGGGGCTGAGAGAGCTCTTTCAAGGACTGCTCTTGTGAGAACAGCTCTGAGAGAACTATGGTTGAGGTCATCAGAAAAACAGCTTGAGGTCATCAGAAAAAAGGGTATATAGACAAATTCCATTCTCTACTCCATCAGCGGGTGGATATGCAATACTTACAGGAAGTCATTCTTGCTAGGGTAAAGCTGTATTTCCTCCCAGAATATACACAGATGAAATCCGCAGCTCTACAGAACCATATGCTGAACATAAGAAGTAAAGATGTACAGATCACCCTTGTTTCTATGGATGACATGAGAACAGATTAAAGGGGCCATCCACATAGGCACATCTGTTCCCCAGCCGTACTCAATCCGTCTTGTAACCTTCCCTCCCGAGTTTAAAAGATACCAAGTGAAAGTGGTATCAAACCCTGGAAAGCACAATTATCCTGTGTCCATCCCGCTTCCTGAAAGTGTGACTGCAAAAAGCCGTGATCCGGTAGGGATGTGCTTATGTGCATGAGCACATAACCGGATTACCAGATAAAGCCGCTTACAGCCGTGCCTCTGGACCAACAGTGTGAACGCTCCCTTGCACCTCCTCCCTGGTATGCTCCCACATCAGTCGTTCCAGTGTGACCGGGAAAACCCGGAACAGTTTGTTCCAGGTCTTTTTTACCACGACTCCCTCCCGCTTCAAACTGCCAGTCTGAACTTAGCCCTGGCGTCAGCCTTATCCTTTGTCACTCTGTGACGGCCTGTATCTGGCGTTCTGTTTTTAAGAACTGAATAATGATTGATTAGACATCACCAAATGAAAGTTAGTTGCAATGGGGCAGCTGTGTCAGTCTGTGATAGCAGAATAAAGCAAGTCCAGTGGCACCTCAAAGACTAATATTGAAATAAAGGTGGTTAGTCGTTATGCTACCGCTGAAGTTTTGTATTTCACCGAATGTTAGCCAGTTGATGATGACATTATTTTATGTACATGATGTGCCATCAAGTTGCAACACAATTATTGTAACCCAAGCAAGGGGCTTCCAAGGCAAGTGAGAATCAGAGGTAGTTTGCCATTGCCATCTTTTGCAAGGGCTTCTTTGGTTAAAGTTGTTTCCTCTGAGTTAAGAAATACCTGAAAAGTTTTTTTTTTTGGGGGGGGGCGTTAAAGCCTGGGGAGGACGAGGTTTGAGGAAGGAGGAGGAGGAGGAAAGTGGATTTATATCCCACTCTTCACTACCCACAGGTATCTCAGAGCAGCTTACAATCTCCCTTCCATTCCCCTCCCCCCGACAGACACCCAGTAAGGTAGCTGAGACTGAGAGAGCTTTGACAGAAACTGCTCTTGAGAGAACAGCTCTGAGAGAACTTGTCACTGACCCAAGGTCACACAGCAGCAGCTGCATGTGGAGGAGCAGGGAATCAAACCGGGTTCTCCCAGATTAGAGTCCGCACTCCCAACCACTACACCAAACTGTTTCTCAAGGCACCTCAAAGATTCCACCTTCCAAAGCCACCATTTTCTCCAGGGGAATGGATCTCTGTAACCAGAAGACCGGGAGATCTCCAGCCACCATCTGGAGACTGGCAACCCTACCCTTGGGGTCTATACCAAGCCTCCTTATCTTCCAGGCCATTATTTTACCTACCCTCTAATTACCGGAAGTTCCTGTTGAAGGAACTTGTTGCTATGGCTGCCATTTTGGGACTCATCTTCCACTCATCATCATAACATCATCTTCCATTTTTAAAAAGTCTAAAATTTTAAACTATCTGTATGTGATTTCTATATAACTCTGTGTCTCTACAATTGATGCTTAAAACTTAGAAGTGTTACTCTTTTGGCTCCAGTTTGGCAAGCAATTTCCTTATCAATTGGAGGAAACAATTGCGAGAATAGAGTCCTGGCTGTTGTCAGCCTGTTTATGTGAGGATGGTGTGACTCTCCACTGACGTTAAAGGTTTCCCTTGCTCGAAAGCTAGTCAAATCCAACTCTAGGGGGTGGTGCTCATCTCCGATTCCAAGCCAAAGAGCCAGCGCTCTCTGAAGATGTTTTCATGGTCATGTGGCCGGCATGACTAAACACCAAGGCACACAGAACGCTGTTACCTTCCCACCAAAGCAGTACCTATTTATCTACTTGCAAGATGGCGACCGATGCAGATGCCAGACGCTGAGCTCCTTATGGTTTTTAACCTGCAAAATCCTCCGGACTCTCAATTTCTTGCTTTCAAACTGCTAGGTTGGCAGGAGCTGAGGCCAGAGATGGGGTGTTACAGGGCCATAAAAAATATGTAATTGACAGAAACCATGACGACTGTGTAATGCATAGCGGGACCTTCAGTTTAGATAAGAACACCTTGTGCCTCATCTATAAGGTAGCTGGGTGAGTTTGCCAATGAAATATTAATGACAACAGAGTAAAAATAACACGTCTAAGAGCTTTCTCCTCACAATGTGCAAGAGAAATGGTTAATAACAGTTTTGTAAGTTGGCAGGGTTGGAATCAATAGGTTAGTTCTTTCCCTCCGAGCCATTTCTTCAGCTACAATATTAAAAACCCACAGTGTACTGAGGAAGATTTAAGATCTGATCTAAAACACGATGCCTTAAATTAGATCATCAGGCCCGAAAAACAAATGTTCCATTTTCCATTTTCTAATATAGTTGCTGCCGAAACTTATAACTCAACAGGGAAAACTGCTTACCCTAATAACTTCTTACACAATAGCTCTTAACGAAAATGAAAGAAATATATCTAGCCATGTAAATAATGTTACCCAGTTCTTCCTCAGAACTCTGTAGGCATTCTGGGATGATCCTGTTTTGTAATGCAAAAAGGTCGTGGGCAGGTTTTGTCCCTTCTGCGGATGCCACAGAGTAAGAAAGCACATCAGAAGAATTGGAAGTTCACCGCAAGTAATAACAAAGTAAGGAAGACACTAAATCATTATGGCTACATTGAGTTTGGCTGGCAGAAGAGGGAGCTGTCTCCGGCAGAAGATTGTGTCTGCCATTAAATAGCTGCAAATTGTCGCTCATTTAATTTACTGTATTTTACTAATAACAAATTCAAATTGTATGCTGCAAGCACAGATAGATATTTTCAATTGCCAGCCCCAAACCTGATTCAAATGTGTAAAGAGATAACAGTAGGGTTGTCAGGTCTGGGTTGGGAAACACTTGGAGATTTGGGGGGGGGGGGGGAGGTCAAGGAAGGCGGGATTTGGGGAGGGACCCCAGCTGGGTACAATGCCATAGAGCTCACCCTTCAAAGCAGCCATTTTCTCCAGGGAAACTGATCTCTGGTTGTGGTCACACGGGCGAGATAGTACGGGGGGGGGAGTGAGGCTATTTGTGCTGTAGGAATTTGACCTGCAGTTGTGCGAACACACAGTCCCTGGGAGCTGCAGGGGCAGCCCGCCACTGTGTGATCAGATGCAACCGCAGGTAAATCGGTGTGTGTGTGTGGGGTTGCCATATGTTTCCGGTGCACTTCAATGGGGGAATCAATGATTCGCATCTCTGCACTGAGTGCTCCCTATGTAGTGTGTGATGATGCACATATCTAAATGGGGGGGGGAATGACATGGAGTCGGGATGGCCCAATCAGACCATCCTGATGCCATGAGAGTGTGCTGGCGCAATCACACAGGGGAAAGTCTGTTCCTGGCCCATAGTTAACCCGTTCACTACCCAACTTTCCCCGGTGTCTTTTTACTCCACTTCTGTGGTGGAGCAAAACAGGTTGCCGACAGGTGCGGGATGCTTGGCAGATGTTTGCATCTGATCGTGCCCTTACAATCCGCCCAGCATTCGCGCCTATGGCACGGCTAATTCTGTGTGTGATTGCGACCTCTGTAGCTTAAAGATCAATTGCAATCCTGGGAGATTTCCAGGTCCCACCTGGAGGTTAGGAACCCTAAATAGCAGAACAGTTCTGCATCACGCTCTGTCCTGTATTAAAAGGCATCACCTGGATCTTCTTCAGTGAGTTCAGAATTCCTTCAAAGGATTTGATGGATATTTTCCTTGGCTACGTTTGCAAGTCTTCCCTACTTATCTGAGGCTGCTTCAGTTGGAGTGTCCCAAGTGGCTGGTGGAGTGGACTGCCATGACAAGACGTTAGTCAGATATCAGTAAAACACTGTGATAAGGGTTGCTAAGTACAAAAAATTAAGCATTTGCGGGTATGTTCTAAGCATCCCCCCCCCCAAGAAATTATGGTTTCAGGTGTCAGGCTCAGTATGCATTTTATAGTTTGCCTTCCATAGAGGAAGGAGGAGGGGAAGAGGGATGTGAAAACCAAATGCTTTCGTTTTCCTAAATGCTTGGATGTGTGGCAGAGACCTGTTGTTTTGCTTTATTTCTGTAGAGGAGTACCTGCTTAGTGTGTGTGGGGGGGTAATTGATAGGGTTGCCAGGACTGGGTTGGAAAATACCTGGGGACTTTGGGGGTGGATCCAGGAGAGGGTGGGGTTTGGGGAGGGGAGAGACCTCAGAGTGGTACAATGCCAGAGTCCATCCTTCAAAGCAGCCATTTTCTCCAGGAGAGCTGATCTCTGTCAGCTGGAGATCAATTGTAAGAGCGGGAGATCTCCAGGCCCCACCTGGAGGCTGGCAGCCCTAGTAGTTGACCGTTATTTCTGGCGGGCAAATGTCATGAGGTGATTGGGTCCCGATCTTTAGTGCCTTTACTTGAGCACAATATATCTGCAATTTCCGTGCGTTCACCTTCAGTACGGACAAAGCTTGTGTTCAGTATGGTATTCTTTGACGTCTCAATAAACTAAAATGTCTTCAAAGTGAGTGGTGTTGAGAACTGATTTAATCAGGAATCTGACAATCATAGAGCCTCCCACAATGCAGTTACATCACTTCTGGTTAAACAGCCAGCAGTGTTGTCATTACATCACTGGACACTTTTCCAGTGAGTCTCGAAACTCTCAGCGCCCTGAGCCCTGCACATGGGGAGGGCAGTCTACAAATCAAAGCAATCAATAAATCCCCAGTCTCCCTGTGGTCACCAACCAAGGGCTAACAAACCTATTTCCCCCTGTCATGATCTGGGCTGTGCAAGCAAGGCCTAGTAGGCCCAGGGAGCCTGAGTAGCAGTGGGAGGAGGCCTGGCCTACGACTCCCAGAAGTCCCTGAGAGGTTTTGGTGCCAATTTTAGCCAACCACAGAGAAAGGGGACTTATAATAAAAGAGCTGGTACAGAAAAAGAGCTGTTCTTTCTTCCAAGAGAGCTAGGGTTGCCAAGTCTGGCAAACTTACCAGTGGGGGAGGCTCCGACAAGGTCGGGAGCAGGCTCTGTATGCGTGCGCCGCCGCCACATCACTGGAAGTGACGTTGCTGACGTTGCTGACGTTGCTACGTTGCTGACGTTGGTGGCGTGGCCAAGCTCGTCGGGGGGAAAACCCTATGGTTTTTCCCCCCGACGAGCTCAGCCATGCCCCCAACGTCAGCAACGTGGCTGCGTCACCTCTGGTGACGCAGCTTTGGGGGGCGGAGTTCCCCCGGGGAACTCCCCCGCGGGAACGTCCGCCGCGGTGGAAATTGGGCCTCCAAAGCGGGGGTTTCCCCGCCCCCATTTGGCAACCCTAAAGAGAGCAGAGCCAGGGAAGAGCTGCTGCAGGGAAGAGACCCTCATCCTGAGAGGAAAGGTGAGGAGACTGAGGCCCACTTGAGACAGTGAGCTAGGGACAGTAAGTTTAGACGTGTTAGGCCATTTGGTTTCTTTTCTTTTCATCCTCTTACTGATATTGTTCTTGCACCTTGTTTGTTTCCCATATTGGGCTGACTTCCTGTAAAAATAAACCTTTTCCTTGTTGTTTACTCTGCCTGGTCCTCATGCTTATTTTGGCCAAACAAGGGAGGTCTGAAGGTCTTGGGAGGGTGCTCTGGGCCGTCTCAAGGAATCCTAAAACCAGAGTGGTGGCAGTATCATTTGACACCCCACCTGAGCCGTGACACCCCCTCCTGGTGACTCAGTCCACTGACTTGCCCAAAATTCTGCTCCAGATGATCAAGGGACTGCCAAGAAACAGCATGTGGGGCACAGTGGAGGATCTGCAGCAGAGAGGGACAATGCAAGTGTCATCACACCAGCAGAATAGCCCCTTGAAAAAGCTGGGCTCCTGTGTCGCATCCCTGCTTGTGAGAAATGGCACCCTTCCATTTCCCCTTGCTGCAGCTGAAGCAGCGCTTCCTGGAAAACAAGCCAACAATTGGCACCTGTGAACCTATTGCTTGCGTGTATTCAATATTTTCCGGATGAGTCTTTATCATTTGAGCGGTGTCCAAGTCCAGCCAAATCTGTCCAAAGAATCCCGTTGACTTTTGCAGAGTTTATATCAGGGCCCCGTGGTCCGTCAAGCGGGGAAAGAACTTTTCTCTGTCTTTCTCTTTGCTCGATGTATGCTTCAACAGTCAAGAAGCTTTCCCCTCCCCCAGTATTTTTGTGTGCTTGGAAAAGAAGGTGTCAGTCTGAATGATTTCACTCAAATGGTGATAACATTATACAGCGCCCAGCTCTTGGGATTATGCTATTGTTTCACATTTAATTGCCAAATTATCGCATTTCTTCCCCAGCTTATGTTCATAAATTGACTCCATTGTCAATCATTTGACTTCTGCGGAATAGCAGAAAGATGCCTGCTACATCTACAGCCAATTATTGGGGGTTTCATTTTTCAATCCGGCTGTCTCCGAAATGGCAAAAAGAGAGAGAGAGAGATTTTGTTACCTGCAAGCACCATTCCAAATCCCTTTTGTTTTTGTTTGTCATCTACCAAAAGAGATGTTTTGCCTTTCGGAGGCGGCTAGCTTCGAGCACATGAATCTTTCCAATGGTTTCGGGAAGGCTGGGTAGGAACTTCTATTATTGCAGTTGAAATGGACTTGGAGGTGCGGCCCGCTGCACACCGAGGGCAGTTAAATTACACACTTTAAAGAACAGCAATAAAGAGCCCTCCACTGCCCACTTTAATCTTTTCCAGAACAATTCTGCATAAAAATGTGTTGCTTGCCTTAATAAATGGAATAAAAAGCTTAAAAGGTATTCTTAGGTTAATCAGGTGTCTCGTGGGCCCGTCAAATGAGAGGAGATTTCATCTCTCGGTTTAGTAGCATTGGACTCAGAAGCTCAGAACAGACTGTTGTTGTTGTTCTTCAGTCACACAGTGAAGTCTGGGTTGTGTATTAGTTAGAGAGCCACTGTGGTGTAGTAGTTAGAGTGTCTGGCTCGGATCTGGGAGACCCCGATTCAATTCCCTGTTCTGCCATGGAAACTTGCTGGGTGACCTTGGGCTAGTCACACATGCCCAGCCTAGCCTACCTCACAGGGTTGTTGTGATGATAAAATGGCGGAGAGGGGAACCGTATAAGCCACTTTGGGTCCCTGTTGGAGAGAAAGTAAATATAGCATGTGGGGCAAAGTCTCAGAGCGGCTTAAAAACTCCTTCCCCTCCCCACAACAGACACCCAGTGAGGTAGGTGGGGCTGAGAGAGCTCTTTCAAGAACTGCTCTTTCAAGGACAGCTGCGCCAGAACTATCACTTTCCCAAGGTCTTCCAGCAGCTGCAAGTGGAGGAGTGGGGAATCAAACCTGGTTCTCCCAGATTAGAGTCCGCACACTTAGCCACTATCATTGGCTGATGATAAGGTTTTCTTGGTTCAGTAGGCATAAAGATTCTTGAATAATTTTGTTATATTATGCATCGATGTAACTATCTGCTTATACATGTTTAAGTTTTGATTATTGCTGTTTCAATAAAATGCAGATTAAAAAAGAGAAAACCCCCCTGTTATTTCAGATTGAACTTTACAACTTCTCAAGTGCCATTATCAATAAAGGGATTAACAAGAGGGTGCCTGCTTTTCCACAGAAAGTCTTTTATAAACCACATTAATTTATACGCTAATAAGGGCTGCTCAGTCACAGCAGGGAACTAAAAGGCATTTTGGCGGGAAAATCTGCCTCTCAATAAAACAAGCAGCAGGGTTCTGTCATACCCACTGATTCTGATTAGGAATCCCAGTTCTTCTGGATGCAACACCTATTTCTGACTTGGGATCATAGCTCTCTCCTGGGTCCTTTGGATCACTGTAGCGGTCTGACTTCAACTGAAAGTGGTTTGCCCCTGCTGGCTTATAGTGCTGAAATTTGCTGCAAAGCCATTCACTGAAAATGATAAGCAGTGTACTTCCTAACATGTTGCTCCCTTAGTCTAGCTCAGGAGTCTCCAACCTTTTGTCAGACCATAGGCCCCTTTGGAATTTTGACACAGCATGGTGGGCACAGCCACAAAAATGGCTGCCACAGGTTGGGATGGGCAAGAACCGACTCACAAACTAAAGTTTGACAGGAATGTTGGCCAGTTTGTGGTTCGTGAACTGATCTTTGCAGACTGAAGAGTTTCCACAAACTTCCACTAATTTTGATGCAGTTCATGGTGATTTGTGAAGAGCAGAAAACAGGAATTTAAATGGCTTAGAGCCATGAACCACAAACTGAATGGCAGAAATACAGTTTGTGCCCATCCCTAGCCACCGGAGGTGGGACCGGCCACAAAATGGCCGCCACAGCTTACCTTCATTCTTGCAGTGCTGTGGTGGTAGCTGCTGCCCAAGCAATGCTTTTAAAAATCTTCACAGCCAATCAAATCTTCAGTGCCCTATCAGAAGCCTTGTTGGACAAGAACCGCACCTGGCCTTGCACACTCGATGGGTCCGTTACTCACCGGCCCGGATCGGGCCGCCAGGGGGAACCCCAACCACAAAGTGCCAGGATCACGGAGACATGCCCAGCGTGATGATGTCACCAAGAGGTGAAACCATCACATTGGGCACATTGCGGGGGGACACTCTATCATTCGAGGGAAAACTCTATGTTTTCCCCTCGAATGATAGTGGTCCCGCCCCCAACGTGCCCAACATGATGATGTCACTTCCGGGTGAAGTCATTGCAGCGCGCGTGCAAAGCGCGCGCACCAGGAAACTCCTGGAGAGGGCCAGGACTCCTCCTGCTGCAGCCGTAGGTAAGACTTGGCAACCCTATCCCAGATTGTGTGTGTGTGTTTGTGTAAGGGAGAGGACAGGAGTCCAGTAGCAGTTACTCATTAGTGAGTAAAAGGCATTCTGCCCATGTTCAGAGGCCTGCAGTTCCTTTACACAGACAAGTTACAACAAGGTGGTGTGTGATTCATTATTACAGCCAGATAACAGGCTGAGGGAAGCTGGGGATTGGTTTTCTGCCCTCCCCCCCATGGCACCTCCTATGCCTTAGACAAGTTTCCTACAGCAGACAGAGGAAGCAACCTCAAAATAGTATAAATATCTCTCCAGTTTTCTCCCCAATGTTCTTATTTGTCACTGCAAACATTAAAGAGGAGGCAAGCAAGGGGGAGGAGAAGCAAAGAGGCCAGGGAGGAAAAAAAACAGAATACAACAGAAGATAAGGGGTTAACTGACCCAGCTCCAGATCCTGCCCTCCATACCTTTCCAGCCAACACCGACATAAACTGCTGGTACATTTTTCCTTGTGTCTCTGCAACAAAAAATGGTGACGGATTTAGTTTTTAATGATGAAAGCTGTGCATTACGGCAGAGGGTGGCATATACACCTCTATAGCTTTTGTTGTTGTTCAGTTGCACAGTCGAGTCCGACTCTTTGCGACCCCATGGATCACATCACGCCAGGCCTTCCTGTCTTCCGCCGTCCTCTGAAGTTTGCTCAATTTCATGTTCGTTGCATCTATGACACTGTCTAACCATCTCATCCTTTGCCGTCCCCGTCTTCTTTGACCTTCAATCTTTCCCAGCATCAGGGTCTTCTCCAGTGAGTGCTCCCTTCTCATTGGGTGGCCAAAGTATTTGAGCTTCAGTTTCATTATTTGGCCTTCCAAGGAACAGTCAGGCTTGATTTCTTTTAGGATTGACTGATTTGATCTTTTTGCAGTCCAAGGGACTCTCAAGAGTCTTCTCCAGCACCATAGTACAAAAGAATCTATTCTTCGGCGCTCGGCCTTCCTTATAGTCCAACTCTTCCTACAGGCCTACTATAGGTCAGTCACGATCTCTCTCTCTCTCTCAAGCTAACATTTCAGGGGGTGTTGTCAGGATAAAATGCAGGAGAGGAGAAACTTTGCTCTTTGGAAGAAGAGTTCGACAAAAATATGATAGATAATAATTGGATAAAGAAGAAAGTCAGAGAGTCTGCTTTCCGAGGCAGTAGAAGATCTCAGGGGTGGTTTTCTTGTTTCGTTTTTTACAGAGGTTGTTTTCTTGTCAGTCTTAAGCCTGGAGGAGAAGGGAAGCGGCTGCTGTTTCTCCCAGCAGTACTCGCTCCCCAGAAAAGAAAGAGCTTGTAGCTTTTAGCCATCGGTACAAATCTGATCCCTTTGCTGGTTGCCTTTCTGTTATTTCTCTTATCCTCCCTCAATCAGGTTTGGCATCTCAGTAGCTAGTAGCGACCAGCCACCAAAAAACATTGAGCCAGTTTCTTCCAGTTATTAGTTATGCAAAGATCTATTTATTTATTTTTTGCTGTCAAGTACCAGCTAACTGATGGTGACTCCATATGACAGGGTGCAACCATAAAATGGCTGCCACGGTAGGTGGAGCCAACCACAAAATGGCTGCTGCCGTAGGCAGATCCAAACGTATGCACATATGCATGCACACAGAGAAAGTCCAAGAACAGGGAAGAAAAAAAAAAAGATATATAGGAAGAGAGAAGTGAGAGACAGAACAGAACCCAGACTGTGGTGACAGTTTCCTCCAAAACCTTAAAAAATATATCTGCATAGCTGATCAGGTCTCCAACTGCCAATAAGATGCGCTGCTGGGCAAAAACCAGGCCCCACCCACTGCCTTAAACCACTTGGCTGACATCAGGAAAGCGATTGGTGAGTCCATGGTGCCCACGGGACCCCTGCCATGGAGCTTTCAAGGCAAGAGACATTCCGGCTGTGATTATACACACAATTAGACCCGACCAATGCTCCCTCAAAGCTGTGGCGTCTTGTGAGCAAAAATTCTACTTTTTGAACTACTGGCATTAAATTAAGTTTGCTCTGAACTACTGCATAAATTAAGTTTGCTCTGGAGCCATCCTTTCTGAGCCAAGACAAAAAATTGTGAGCTGGAGACTAAAAATCTGTGAGCTAGCTCACACTAACTCAGCTTAGAGGGAACACTGGACCTGACATAGGTGCGAATGCCAGGCAGATGTAAAGGACACGATCAGACAACAACATTTGGGAAGCATCCCGCAGCCGTCAGCAACCCGTTCTGCTCCACCGAAGAAGCAGAGTTAAAAGACACCGAAGAAAATCCGGTCGTTAACGGGTTGTAACGGGCCACTGACAGACTTTCCCATGTCTGATCGCTCCAAAGCGCTCTCATGGTGTCGGGATGGTCTGATCAGGCCATCCCGACTCCATGCCATTGATTCCCCCCCCCTTTGCAGTATGCGCATCATCGCAAACTCCATAGGGAGCCCTCGGTGTGGAGGTGTGAGTCATTGATTCCTGGGTTAAGCGCATGTCGAAAAAAGGGCACACACAAAAATGACTCAGCCGCAGTTGAGTCTGATCACGCACCGATGGACTGCGTCCGCAGCTTCAAAGGGAGGTATGATCTCGCAACTGTGGGTCAAAGTCCTCTGGAGGAAATAGCCCCCCCCGAGCCCCCTTTTTTCCAGCTCATGTGACCGCAACCTCAGAGGTGACTGCCATTTGCCTGCCTCTGCTCAGAGATCCTGTACTTCCTTGGTGGTCTCCCATTCAAGTACTAACCAGGGCTGACCCTACTTAGCTTCTGAGCTCTGGTGAGATCAGTCTACCATGTGCTATCCAGATCAGGGTGTGCAAGCATCTAGGAATGGTTATTTCGTCACTTATGCCCCACAGCTAGGCATTACTGAAGGGCGTTATTCATCCAAACCCCCTCCAATCCAAGTTGAGAAAGCACACAAAAGTTTCCCGCTTTCAGCCACCCCATAACCATCAGAGCTAAATTGCTTTGTTCGCCTGAATATAGCTTGCTGGTCCTGCATGCATCCGAAGCAGGGTGACCGAATATATTTTTAAAAATTATTCTATATATCATAATAATGTCTTGGGAAGTCATTTTGATATACTGTACTAGAGCAGGCTCGTGGGAGGCGGTTAATACACGGCCCCTGCCGGGTACCAATGGAAGACCTGTAAAAACTAATGAAAGTGTTTCTAGTCAAAGTGTAATACAATTTCCTCCATTTAGGAACCACAGATAGAAATGGCATTTAATTGTACTTCATTTAAGATCATGACTGTTGTGAGCTTACCTTGGGTATAATGCAAACCGACAGAAGGCAGACCCTTAGGGACAAAAAAAAGCAACTATTCGTACACAGGGGCTGTGCCTCAGTGGAAAAGCCTAGCTTTGCATGCAGAAGATCCCAGGTTCAATCCCCGACATCGCCAGTTAAAAGGACCAGGTGATGCGGAAGACCTCCACCTGAGATCCTGAAGAGCTGTTGCCAGTCTTAGTAGACAGTACTCACCTTGATGGACCTATGGTCTGATTCAGAATAAGGCAGCTTCGTGGGTGCTCACAAGAAACTTCAGGAGCAAGTCTGAACGGGTCTACTCAGAAGTAAGCCTCTTGTTTCTTCAGTGGGGCTTACTCCCAGGAAAAGATTGCTTTCTTCTTTTTATGAGAAAAGAACCACGGAGACATGTGATTCCCTTAAAGCACAGTTGCGGGGAGGGGGTAATAAACGAATGCCTTTATTAGTTGCAATCAGTGTTCGTCAATGTTCCCTCTAAGCTGTGGAGTCTTGTGAGCAAAAAATTTACTTTGTGAGCTACAGGCATTAAAGTTGTGAGCAAAAGATTTGGCTACTGCATAAATTAGTTTGCTCTGGAGCCATCCTTCCTGAGCTGAGACAAAAATGTGTGAGTCGGAGGCTAAAAAACTGTGAGCTAGCTCACAATAACTCAGATTAGAGGGAACACTAGTGTTTGTAATGGTGGAATACAAGATTATACTCAACTCTTTCTTCCTCTGGCTATTCAAATAGGTGAAGGTTTTTTTGGGGAGGCTGGGTTTTTTTCAGGGAGAGGGTAGGGTGTTAAAACGTTTTCTGCAATTTGTTTCTGCCTTTGGATAGTTATGGTAGGAACCCCTGCAGATTAAGTTGATTAGAAAGGGTGCTGTTATGAAGAATCAAATGGATGTCCTGCCTTTGGAGATACAAAAGCCAGCTTTTAGGCCAGGGGTGTCAAACATCCAGCCCAGGGGCCACCTCATTAATGTCAGATCCAGCCCTCATAACAAATGAGTTTGACACCTCTGGTCTACTCTCTCCATCCCATGCATCATGTCCCCCCTTGGTTGTCTCTTTTCTAAACTGCAAAGTCCCAGACTCTTCAGCCTTTCCTCTTAGGGAAAGGTGCTCCAACCCCCTCATCATCTTGGTTGTCCTCCTCTGTACTTTTTCCCATTTCTGAAATGTCCTCTTTGAGATACAGTGACCAGAACTGCACACAGTGCTCCAAATAAGGCCACACCATAGATGTATATGGGAGCATTACTGTATTGACTGTTTTGTCCTCAATCCCTTTCCTAATAATCCCTAACATAGAGTTTGCCTTTTTTTTTTACCGCTGCAGCACACCACCTGGCCTCAGATGGTGGGGGCAACCAAAGCAGGGCATCAGAAGATGACCAGACTGAATGGGTAGGTGTTTTATCGATATGTTTGGAGGACTGGATGTTGTTGCAACCAATAAAATGAGTATTAGCAACCACAGTCGCTACTGCAATGAAAGCCAACCCAAAGGGTTGGACCTGGCTGAGCTGAATAGCCCACCCATTGGCAGCCATTTTTACTGTTCAGGCTTCCCACAAAGGGGAGGTGCAACATATCCATACTGATTCAGTGCAGCAGCACTGCCTTTGCATGCAGAAGGTCCTGGACTCCGTTCTCAACATCTTTCACTTAAAAGAATCATGTAGACGGTGATGGCCCGGGCTAGGCTGATCTCATCAGCTCTTGGAAGCTAAGTAGGGTTGGTCCTGGTTAGTACTTGGATGGGAGACCACCAAGGAAATTCAGGGCTGCTATACAGAGGAAGGAAATGGCAAATCACCTCCATTCATCTCTTGCCTTGAAACCCTACAACGGCTCCATAAATCAGCTGTGACTTGACGGCCTTTTACACGCACAGGATTTGTGGCTCAGCAGTCCACAACTCGCAGTTTGCTAACACTATTGAATATAAGAGAATGGCCCGGAATGATAAACTCTAACACTGCAAAACACAAAAGCAAGCTTGGTGCCAATAGAGTATTGGACTAGGATCAGAGAGGTGTGGGTTTAAATCCCCACCGTGCTATGAAAGCTTGCTGGTTGAACTTGGGCCAGTCCCACTCTCAAGGCCTAAGCTGCTTCACAATGCTATCAATAAGGAAAGGGAACACCATGAACATCATCCTGAGTTCCATCAAGGAAGAGTGGGATGAAAATGAGCAGCTAGGCCTTGAGCAGTCAAGGGCCAATGTTATCTGTGGGACCACCTCCTCTGGTACACCCCTGGGAGAGTGTGATGCTCTGCACAGAACTACTTGTTGGTAGCCCCCATCCCTGGAGACATCCAGCTGTCCTCAACCAGGGCTAGGGCTTTCTCGGCCCTGGCCCCAACCTGGTGGAACTCTCTACCAAATAACTTCAGGGCCCTTCAGGACTTGATTCAGTTCCACAGGTCCTGTAAGGCAGAGATGTTCCGCCAGACATTTGGTTGAGGCTTACATCATGGCTTGCACCCTTCCCAGGTCTCTGTCCCCTGAAGGATTGAATCCCCCCCCCATACCCATGAGGCTGGAAATGGGAGGCAACCTTAAAATCTCTCCACTTGATTTTAATTAATGAATTATTTGTGCTGATAATGGCTTTATTGTGTTAACTCTGTGCATTGCCTAGAGCCCCTCAATTGTGGGGACTAGGCGATTCAAAAATGTAAATAAATAAACTAGATAATAGCATTCTTGGGAAGATTGGGTGGATTGGTAAAAAAAAAAAAAAAGTGCAGTCTGTTCTCCAGGGGTTGATTTCCACAAGACAGGGCTAGGGCTAGATTTGGGCCGGGGTAGATTTGCTCCAAACCATGGCAACACTGAGATAGGGTAACCTATACTAAGTGGTGGGAATGTTTAGTGATAAGTTACTTAGGCCCCGTTCACACGGAGGATTTGCCACGCTAAAGGCTCGAATGTCAGGCAGATTTTCAGGGCGCGATCACACTGCAACATCTGGGAAGCGTAGCGCACCCGTGGCCACCCCGTGGCATCCCGCCAAAGATGTGTAGTAAAAAAGTACCCTGGAAAGTACACTAGTATCCGGAAAACGCGGGGCAGGGGCGGGCATCTGATCATGGGAGCACTAGTACCCCATGGCATCTGACGCCCATCCACATCCCATCGCAAACTGGATGTGTTTCGTAAGCGCATACGCACAAACATATAAGTGAAATCAGTGCTGGTCCATGGAACTGCACATGCGCACAAACATGAAATGCTTGCCGCGCCGCTTCTTTGCCGTGCTCCAGCATTGCCATGTGATCACCAGCTAACAGCCTAAGCACAGAGACTCGGGGGTGGTGGTGATCGGGCTACCGTGCTTTATTTTGCTCCGGGGCGAACAGCCACACCTCCCCCCGCGCTATTTGGTCCATGTGACCGGGGCCTTAGATGCTCTGTTAATGATAAACCCTAGTTCCATCCAGTTCACGAGTCCTTTGTCTCCATGCCTTGATGTGGGCAACTGCTCATCTCCAGTCTCTCTCTTTACCACTGTTTGGTGGTAGCTTTCATTTGGAGGCCTGGGTAGAGTTGCAACCCTAGAGCTGGGTCAACCAGTGTTACCTCAAATGTAACATTCTAAATTGAGCTGCAGTGGCTCAAGTGGTTAAGACGCTGAACTGCAGGCTGTGGAAGGTCAGTAGTTCAGCAGTTCGAGACCTGGGTGCCGCAAGATGGAGTGAGCTCCCATCTCTAGTTCCAGCTCCTGCCAACCTAGCAGTTAGAAAGCAAGAAATTGCAAGTAGATAAATAGGTACCACTTCGGTGGGAAGGTAACAGCGTTCCGTGGGCCTTGGTGTTTAGTCATGCCGGCCACATGACCACGGAAACGTCTTCGAACAGCGCTGGCTCTTCGGCTTTGAAACGGAGATGAGCACCGCAACCTTAGAGTCGGATTTGACTGGCTTTCGAGCAAGGGAACCTTTACCTTTACCTTTAAATGAAGAAAAAGAAAAGCTGAAGGCCGCAGGAAAAGAGGAAGACCCAACGTGACATGGATTGACTCAATAAAGGAAGCCAGGGCCTTCCGTGTGCAAGACTGGTGAAAAGCGGTTACTGATTGAACGTCCTGGAGGTCATTAATTCATAGGATCACCATGAGACAGAGGAGACTTGATGGCACACGACGCACACAAAAATGAAGAACTGTGGAGGAAGCAATCTTAGAGCTCCAGCACGAAGGTACTAGGGGAGCCCATAATTCTTACTCCTGCTTCTCTTTTATCTGCTCTGCATCATCTTTGTACCTTGGCTACCCTCCAACAATAACCCACCAACTGATTTCATCAATAATGAAGTCTCTCCAGTTGCGCTCTCAATGTCACCTGGAAAGGAGAAATCCTGAAGAACGGATTGAACTGCTGCTGCATAGCAGGTGGGGAAATGGGCAGCTTGGCACGTAGCAACTGCACACTTTTTTATCCCGCTGAATAGCTGAAAAGGGTCTGGCAGGAAAAACCAAGCAGAAAGTTCCTTCTGTGCTCTTTTTGGTTTGTTTGTGTTTTCCTTTCTTTGGGTGTGGGGGGTGGGAGACAATTTCGATCTTGTTCACTCAAGACATCAAGTCTTATTTTCTTCCAAGTTCCAACATTAAAAAATGTTAATTTGCTCATTAAAGTCCATGTCTACTTTTTTAAAAATGCAAAACGACTTCTTCAAAAAAAAAGGCCATTGCTTTTTGTGCTATACTTAATTACCACAAAGGTGATTTTATCACGTGTATTTTAAATTGTTGGCTGCCTTGGCAAGAAGTAGGGCTTACCGTCAGCCAGAAATCTATGGGAGCACAAATCAGACAAGATCATGGAGAATGAGGAAACAAAGAGTCTTTGGGACTTTTGATTATGAACAGATAAACACCTAGAGCATAACACCCGTAATACCACAATTGTAGGGGGGAGGGAAATGAGAAATAAAATGTGGATCATTGACATTGCAATCACAGGAGACAGCAGAATAGAAAAGAAAGGAGAAGATCCTGAAATACCAAGACCTACAAATAGAGTTAGAGTGTCTCTGGGAGAAGAAGGTTAGCATCGTGTCAGTTGTCATTGGAGCCCTTGGAGCAGTGCGTAGAAGTCTTGAGAAACACCTGGACATTATGGCCATTGCGCAAATAACACCAGCTCAGCTCCAGAAGGCAGTGATGCTTAAACCAGCGAGAATCCTGTGAAGATACATCTGCAATTCCCAAGAACTTGGCTAGATGACAAATTGCAGAACACCATCTACCAGTCCCCCCCTCATAGATCACTGCCTTGCCATGGCGAGGGGGCTTGCGTGGTTCGATGAAGCTGTGGGCTATGCCGTGGAGGGCCACCCAAGACGGACAGGCCACAGCAGAGAACTCAGACCAAGCGTGATCCCCTGGAGAAGGAAATGGCAACCCACTCCAGTATTTTTGCCAAGAAAACCCCATGGACAGTATCAAAAGGCTAAAAGATATGACGCCGGAAGATGAGCCCCTCAGGTCGGAAGGTGTCTAATATGCTACTGGGGAAGAGCAGAGGGCAAGTACAAGTAACCCCAGAAAGAGTGAAGCGGCTGGGCCAAAGCCGAAAGGATGCTAACAATTCTTTTCTTCCATCAGACAATTAGTCTTAAAGCTGTTGGAAGAACATTTGTGGATTTAGGAACACCTTTTGGTGGAGCATACTGTAGAAGGAGTATTGAAGAATTGAGATCTGTTTGATAAAGAATTCTTGTATCGAAACGAACAATAGAACTCGAGAAGTTCGTACTGCTGCTCTTCTTGATGTCATCATAGTGTTCCGATGGCACCTATTTGTTGAAAACAAGAAATTAAAAACATCATGGAAGCTTAACAATATTATTGTTTTATTATTGCCACTATTTCAATTGTATGCACGCTTGCAGCAATTTGTTGTACCAGCAACAGAGTGACATCACTTCTGGTATGCACCAGAAGTGATGTCATTGTGTTACCAGTGATGAGGGATGCTCTGATATTTGAGCAAAAGCTCTATGGTAAAAAAGGCTTCTACCACAGAGTTTTTGCCCAAGTACCAGAGTGCCCAATGTCACCAGCAATGCAATGACATCACTTCTGCTGTGTACTAGAAGTGCCATCACTGCATCATCGGCAACATCACTGTGACACTGGCCTTGCCCACCCCACTGCTGCCAGTAAGTCCCCTCACCCCCGCCAGTTGCCAGGCCGTACCTGGAAACCCTAACAGAGAAGACGTCCCTGCTGATCAGATGGTGGGAATTGCTCACTTTGGTAGAGTCCATAAATTTTCTGAGGCCCAGAGGAAAAAGAAGAAGAAGAAATTGGATTTATACCCCGCCCTTCACTACCCAAAGGTGTCTCAGAGCAGCTTACAAACTCCTTCCCCTTCCCCTCCCCACAACAGACACCCTGTGAGGTAGGCGGGGCTGAGAGAGCTCTTGACAGAAACTGCTCTTTTTCAAGGACACCTTTGTCAGAACTATGGCTTGCCCAAGGTCATCCAGCCAGATACAAGTGGAGGAGTGGGGAATCAAACCCGGTTCTCCCAGATTAGAGTCCGTGGACTTAACCACTACACCAAAATGGCATGGTTGGAGCATTTAGAACTTATCTCCGCTGTTTTGTTTAACTCACTGGGGAATTTCCTATTGGGCTGCAGTCCTGGACAGCTGCAAGCACTGCAAAGTCTGTCTTCTCTGACATGGCCAGTGGCACCACGGATGGAAGCTCCAGTGTCATCTCCTGCAGCAACTCAAACAGACCCGAGACCAGTGATGCTCAATTTACTTTCTGTCTCTGATACTGCGGGTGCTCAGCGAAGATCCAGATGGTGGGGCTTTGGAAGGAGGCCCCTGACCTATTCGCTGGCTGACAGTGACTCAGGAGAAGGCGACGATGCCATTACAGTTGCCCAAAAGAATGGCACACCCACCTTTGGATAAATGCTTAGTGTTACTATTAAACAAAAAAGAGCCAAGCATTCCCCAGGAAATATTAGAATCAAGCTGATCCGTTGGACCTCCTCACATGTGCATAAAGAGTGTACCACTTTGAAGAAGACACTGTGGATCACGCTGGCAGGACTAGAGTAATTTTCTTTGTCTCATTTTCCCTTCCTAATCAGAGTGCTGTTATTCAATATATATTATAGCCAGGGGTCATTTCCTGCAGGAGCGCACAGGAGTGGAGCTCCAGCAGTAAAGAGCCCAGGGGGTGGGCACTTACAACAAGCCCCACCCCCTGCTCCCAGCAGCCCTCAGTCAGAGCAAGAAGCAGCCAGGTAAGTTGCAGAGCCCCCCCTGGCCCCCCGGTCCAAAACAGTCCAGTGGCACCTTTTAAGACCAAGTTTTATTCAGGTACAAGATCTCCCTCCTTTGTGAGGGCAGATCTGCACATTCCCCCCCCCCCGCCCAGCCCAATAGCTAGAAATCCAAAACAGTCGAGTGGAGCCTGAGCAGTGGGTGTTGCCTTCTGACACACTTCTGGTGATGTCAGGGGGTGTGGCATATGCAAATAAGTTATGCTAATGAGTTATGCTAATGAGCTCCTGCACCTCTTTTTCTATGAAATGACCCCTTAATATAGCTGTCTTATAACACCTTTTATGTTTTGAGTTTTTAATACCTGGGAATTTACTCTCAATTCATGCATTCTGAGACGTATGATTTGCGCTGCTCTAAGTTGAAAAATGTCATTGTTCTATGAAAATTCAATACAAATATATATATATATTTAAAAGGTGACTGCCAATGGTTCTTAGAGGACACTGAGTCTCCCTCCCCAGTCAAAATGAATGTTTTCATGTCATCCTTCTCTTTTTCTTTTCTGAAAACAAACCCACTTTTTTTAACCACCAAAGGCTTTTCGCTGACACATATTTGCATTTATTAATTAGTGTTTTAAGGGGCAGTTACAGTTGTCAGTCTTTTTCCCGTACACCTTCCCCCTTCCTTCAATCCGGAATGGTCACCTTCTCCGAGATCCTATGGAGATCAAGGTTTAGAATCCCATTTTGCATGGAGTGTAGTCAAGATGGAACATACTCACAAAGCTGATTCCCTCTTTCCATTTCACCCCCTTTATAGCCAACAGGATTAAGGAACATTAGAGAACAGCATAGAATGAAGTGCCAAAGATGCAGCCAGAAAGTGGCAATGGCAAAACAACAACAACAATAATAATATCCATTTTGCATGAGTTTCTCCATGAAAAATGTGGTGTAGTTATTGCATCCAGTGTCGTGTAGTGGTCAGGGGATTGGCTTTTTTCTTCTTCTCCAAATCCACCCTCCTTTGGTCTGGAAGTTAACTTTCTTAGTTAGAGTGAGGGTGGTTTCTATCTATTCTGCCTTGTGGTTGTGACAAGATCTCCTGGGTTAACTTGTTCCATTTGGAGTCCAATGCGATTAACTCAACCACAATTTAGAGTCCTTTTGATGCTATTCTTAGCTAAGTAGAGTTTTTAGTCTAAAGCAGTATCCTTGAACTGCCTTAATTAACGCTTGAGATTTGCTGTGATTACTGAAATAATAAAAAGAACAACAGACTGTGCTCTTGTTTCCCAATTAGTGTAATTGCTGTTGTTCGGGGAGCGAGAGGAAAAAAAGTAAATAAGATGAATTGTCTTTCAGAAGCTCAAAGAAGCTTGAACCTGTCACAGCTCTCAAAATTAATATAATGGATGTTGTCTTTAATTAGGTGGAAAGTCTTCATTTTCCATTCTTGCAAGACCCCGTCTCAGAGTTCCTTGACTGTCCTCCATTCGGTTTACACAGTTTTAAAGCAAACGTACACCGAAATGTTGTGTTAACTTCCAGTGGGAAATTCCCAGCAGACAGCTTGTAGAAATGAAGCTGATGGCCGGAAGGACTTTAAAGCACATGAAGTGCCCCTGAAATAAGACTGGAAATGTGTCTGCTTTACACTGCAATATGACAGCTATAATATGACAAACTCCTGTTTACACACATGCCTTCACAACCGGGAGGGGGGGATGTACAGAACAACCCATACCGACATGGGAAGTGGAGGGAGAGGCGGCCCCTGAAACTGAAGCTGTTAAAAGTTGCATCTCGTCCTGCTAGGGATGCATAAGAACATAAGAGAAGCCAATGTTGGATCAGGCCAATGGCCCATCTAGTCCAACACTCTGTCACACAGTGGCCAAAAATACCAGGGGCCATCAGGAGGTCCAGCAGTGGTGCCAGGGCACTAGAAGCCCTCCCACTGTTGCCCCCCCCCCAAAAAAAGCACCAAGAATACAGAGCATCACTTGCCCCAGACCGAGAGTTCCTATCTATACCTTGTGGCTAATAGCCACTGATGAACATAAGAGAAGCCAATGTTGGATCAGGCCAACGGCCCATATATATTGAAAGGAGAGGGAGAATCCTTTTAACCCCTACTTTGTCCAAGAGACGGATTCACATATTTTCTTTATGCACGGTGATGGAACAGGCTGCTTGACCAACAGACCCTGTTCTGCCCACTCCCTCCGTTGGCTTGCCAACTCCTAGAGGGAGTCTTTAATGAGAGGAACAGGACTCTCAATCCCCTAAAATGAACAGGTGGTGGCAGTGAATATCCTAGTGAAAGGAAGAGGAACAGCTCCCTCCAGGAACTGGCAACCCAACAGAGGGAGTGGGCGGGACAGGGTCTGTAGATCAAAAAGGCCTATTCCATCATATATACCATAAGTTTGGTGTAGTGGTTAATTGTATGGACTCTAATCTGGGAGAACCGGGTTTGATTCCCCGCTCCTCCGCTTGCAGCTGCTGGATGACCTTGGGCAAGCCATAGTTCTGGCACAGCTGTTCTTGAAAAAGAGCAGTTTCTGCCAGAGCTCTCTCAGCCCCACCTACCTCCCAGGGTGTCTGTTGTGGGGAGGGGAAGGGAAAGGAGTTTGTAAGCCGCTCTGAGACTCCTTTGGGTAGTGAAGGGTGGGGCATAAATCCAATTTCCTCCTCCTCCTCTTCGTCGTCTTCTGTATGGAGACCAAAATAATACAGTATAATGCCAGTCCTTGCCCCATTCTGGGGAACAGAAAGTGTTGGTTTTTTGCTTGTTTTGTTTTTAAATGCATTGCAAAAAGAAACATTTTATAAAATGTTTTTTAAAAGCATCATAAACCAGATAGCTTAAAACAGGGGTTATTTCGTAGAAAAAGAGGTGCAGGATCTCATTAGCATAACTCATTTGCATAAATTATTTGCATATGCCACACCCCCTGACATCACCAGAAGTGTGTCAGAAGGCAACACCCACCGCTCAGGCTCCACTGGTCTGTTTTGGATTGCTAGCTATGGGGGGGGGGGTGTCGTGCAGATCTGTCCTCGCAGAGGAGGGAGAGCTTGTACCTGAATAACACTTGGTCTTAAAGGTGCCACTGGACTGTTTTGGATTGATAGCTGGGGGGGGGAGTGCACAGATCTGTGTAGTGAGAGAGAGGGAGGGAGAGACAGAAATAAGGAGGGAAGGAGGGAAAGAAAGAAGGAAAAAAGGAGGGAAAGTAAGAAAGAAATAGAAGGAAAGAAAGAGGGAGAGAAGGGGCAGGGGGTGGGGCTTGTTGCATGTGCTCGCCCCCTGGGCTCTTTACTGCCGGAGCTCCACTCCTGTGCGCTCCTTCAGGAAATGACCCCTGACTATGTGTGTATGAAAGCGGAGGGAAGGTGGCATGGTATAGCCTGATCTTGTCAGACCTCAGAAGCAAACAATCACCCAGAATTCGGCAATGTATGAGGAGGGCTCCTCGAACACTAAAAACAAAACAACCTGAAAATATGTGTGCTCGTCTCAGATATGTGATGTTTGCCACTGTGACACCCAAAGCTATTGCCTTGAACAGGAGGATTGTTAAAGTTCTCATATTGAGACCCAATAGCCACGTGTTTCCTCAGTACTATTTGTGCAGACTGTGCTCTGGAGTCCTGTGGCTAACAGGGATGCTGGAGCATGCTGCCTGAGCCCAAATGGGGCCTTCCCTGGCAGCAATGAACAAGCATGCTGTATGCAGAAGTATTATGCACGTAGTGGCTGGTAGGGAAATGGGGTTCCATATGACTGTATGAGCTGTGAAGAATCCTCTAGTTCATGTTGCATGGATACAGAGTGGAAGTCATGTCATATTACTTAAAGAAAAGCTGTCCATAGTTGATTCTCTGACAGTGCATATCTAATACCAAAATCTTCATTTTGGGCATTTTCTCACTGTGACTAGGAGAGCCCAAGGAAGGAAGGAAGGAAGGAAGGTGGCATGGTATAGCCCGATTTCAGCAGCTCTCAGAAGCTAGGCAGGGTTGGTGCTTGAAAGGACGACCACCAAGGAATACGCTGCAGAGGAAGGCGATGGCAAACCACCTCTGCTTCTCACTTGCCTTGAAAGCCCTTTTCTTAGGTCACCATTGGTCAGCTGAGACTTGAGGGCACTTTGCACACATACACAGAAGAGGCCAATAAGATGTTTTCTTCAACAAATACAGCAAAATGTGAAGAAATTGATTTACAAAACGGTATTTTTGGGGTTTGGGTGTACTGAAGCTGGAAAATATCAGTATTTCCTGATATTCCCAAATCCTGAACATTGAATCTCACTGTGAGAAATCTAACAGTATTAAACCAATATTGGGATTCTGGAAATAATTGGGATTGCCAAATTTATTTGGCTCCATTATACCCTATGGGGACCATCCCCATTTAAATGGTTGCTCAGTTCACTTGCTGAGTCATGTCACCGCAGCAGTGTGATTCTGTGAGTGAACTGAGCAAGCATCTAAAGTTTAAATGCCTTCTGAGTTCACACGGGAAGTAATGAACTGAGCAAGCATTGTGCTGGCGGACTGAACTCTGGAGGTTGGAGAGGAAGGTCAGGAGTTGTGAGCAACAAAAGAACCAGAGACCTACGACCCCCGGGGAGGTGTGTTTGTGATAGTGCAACTCCACAAGTGAACTCAGATGGCATTTAAAGAGACCATGGTCTCTTTAAACACCTTCTAGCCATGCCCAAATAAAAGCTGATTAATATTGGCTTTTATGTGGGTGGGGCTATTTCGGTAGCCGAATATAGGGGTGATTTTCCACAAGCGCTGCTCAGCGCTCACTCTTCTCTTTGGCCTGATGGTACGTGTCAATTTCACACAAGCTGCTGCGCGGCCGCATTTTGCCCGGCAGCTTCGTGCAATTTCCCCCACGTCTACTCAATCCTGTTTTTTTGAGGACTGAGTAGATGCGGGGAAAATCGCACAAAGCTGCGGGGCAAAATGCGGCCACGCAGCAGCTTGTGTGAAATTGACACGTACCATCGGGGCAAAAGAGAGGAGTGAGCGCGGAGCAGCGCATGTGGGAAATCACCCTAGATCTCTGATCTGTATTCGGCTGAATAAATAGCTGAAAAATACTGATAAAGTATTTTTCATGTATTTATTCGGCTCGGTATATACCAAGCGCACCCCCCCTAGTAGGGTCACCTTGCTCTCTGCAAACAGCACTCCTGATTAATACATTTGCTTTATTAAAAGCAGAATGAAAATAGGGGGGGAAATTCATGAAATATTTTGAAAGGTCAAAACGATCCCTTTTCAGTGTTCTTAGCATATTTGAGTACATACCTATTCTAATCCGTGAAATCCTTTCCTATGGCTGAGAAGACTCTGACGTTGAGTATATTTAATAGCCAATGACCTTTTCATTTTTCTTTGTACAGACTGTATAACACATGAACTAACAATTAGTTTAGTTTTCTCTCTCTTGATGATTGCTTGTGGCTTTCCTCTACTTAATTCTGCTCTCTGATGGTGCATCTTCAACTGGTGCTGTTCCTGAACTTCCGTTATTCTTTTACGGCGCTTTCCCATCAATGGGCTGACCTCTCAAAGTATTCATTATGTTAGCTTGCTTTTATCTTGTCAAAGAACTTCCAAGAGTGCTTTCTATCTCGGTCCTGCTACTTTGCCCGTGGATTGCCTAATTAAAGGGTGAAATCCACCTGAATGGGCACAGATCCCTATTAGATGAACACCACCAGGGATTTCCTTTCAGATTTCAATGTGTGTGTGCATGTGTGTAAAGAAATTTCAGCGATAGGACAAGAGTCTCAATAAGGTTTAAAGACTTAATCTTTGATAAGCTCAAAATTAAATTGATATTAATAGCCAGCATTCAAAATTTTGGCCCTGTTCATATGAGGCATTTTGGGCCGGGAGCGGGATGGAACGGGGGCGGAGCAAACGGGCGCAATCCCACGGCAACATCTGGGAATCGTTGCCTGCCTGTCCCCGATCCGCCCCTCCCGCCAAAAACCCACACTAAAAAAGAACCACCTGCCTAGGTGGTTCTTTCGAGTAGAGCGCCTCAAGCCGGGCTGTGGGATCGGCCGGCGCGTCCTTGTGCCGGCGCATCCCGGCCCCCGACTGTACTGCGCATGCTCGAGCATGCGCAGTTCGGCAGCCTCTCCCTCCCATCCGACTCTTCCTCCACAGCATCTGATCGTGCCAGGGAGCACCGCGCCGCGGCTCAGGGGTTCCGTGGGATCTCGCCGCGGCGCCTCAACTTTGGTGCGGCTTTTAAAAGCCGCACTTTCCCCTGTGTTTTCCATGCCATGTGGCAGGGGCCTTTAACAATCTCTTCTGGTTGGCCAGTTTGGTGTAGTGGTTAAGAGTGGTGGACTCTAATCTGGAGAACCGGGCTTGATTCCCCACGCCTCCACGTGCAGCTGCTGGGTGACCTTGGGTTAGTCAAAGTTCTCTCAGAGCTATTCTCTCAAGAGCAGTTCTCTCAGAGCTCTCCTAGCCCCACCTACCTCGCAGGGTGTCTGTTGTGGGGAGAGGAAGGGAAGGAGATTGTAAAGCGCTCTGAGACTCCAAGTGAAAAGCAGAGTATAAATCCAAACTCCTCCTCCTCCTCTTCTTCATGCTCAGTACTTATCATTCTGACCAGATGAAGACTGACCCCAGATGGCCTGGGTACCTCCCCTATTTTACCTTGTTCAAAACTTTTCGCTGGATCTTGTACTACATTGAAACAGTCAGGTTGCATACCCGGGTACTTACCTTGCTCTTCCCCTTTATGTCTCAATCCTGGAAAGAAAAGAATCTTATGGTTTTGAATTTTGAATTTGTTTGTCCTATATTTGGAACCAGAATCTGTCCCCAAAGAGTGCTTTTGGGTTGCTCCAAACCAATCGCAGAACCATGCATTGACTTGCATGACATGTTCCTGTTCTCTCCCCTGTTGCATGACTTGTGGCTTTGCTGCTCAGATGTTTGGACCCCTGTCTTGGTGAACTGCTCTTCCTGCTTTCCTTCCCTCTTTACATTCCCAGTCTTAAGTGGAGTCAGTTGCACAGTATTTAGATGCTTGGATTGACTGTCTCTTTAAATACCCCCCCCCCCCGTTATTGACATTTGAAAGACTGACAAAGTGGTGAGACACCTTTTCCAAGCCTGGAAGGAACATTGTCAATCCAGATAGAATGAAATAGGAAATAAAATTTGCTGAGGAGGCTTGCAGACAGTAACATGGCAGGGAACAGCTTTGTTAAGTATCAAAACAACCACCAGATTTCAACAACTGTCCTCCTCTCTCGGTGTTCAATGGTGGAATAGCTGGGCTTTCCGTCAGATACCAGGAACAAGCTACGGTTTTGAATCTAGCTTTAGTACAACAGTCACCTCCTTTTTTGAACCAGGGGATGTTTCCTCAACATACTGGCCTCCAACGCATAGGCCATCCCTACTTGACTGTCCAAGCATCAATCGGCAATTATTTATTTTTATTTATTTATTTATATTTCAACTTATTATACCGCCCTAACCCCTAGGGGTCTCTGGGCGGTTCACAGAGGCGTTCTTATGAACTGTTAACCCTGTCTAAGGTCACATACTGAAGGGGTGGGGGTTCCCTACCAGCACCCTGTGATAGGTCCGCTGCGTTCTCTTTCTGGCTGTTGGCTGCTCTCCTTCTTCGGCGGTTAACTGGCATCTTATGTCCACTGGTCGGCTGCTTTTTCCTTGGTGGGACCGTCTTCCCGGCGCCTGCCTTCGCGTCTGTTCCAGCCTCAGCTCTGTCCTGAATGGCTCCGCCGCGCTCACAGTACACATCATCAGATACCGACGCCAGTCTCCACCGCAGTCTTCCGCCGCCAGGGATCGCTCAACCGATGTTTCTCCTCGCCATTGCCGTCCAGGCTCCGCCGCCGCCATTGATGTTTTCGCCGCACGCCGCACGCTGCTGCGACCACCACAAACCTCCTTTTTACAGAGGAAGGTGCCCCCCCACCCTTCTAAGGGTGGGTACCCATTTGCTTACTCGCATGATTTTAATCGCTTTCGGGCCACTGGGTAGGCGGGAGCTGGGACTCGGGGCCAGGTGCTCACCCTGGCCGCGGTGGATTCTCGAACAGCCATAGCGACTGTTCAGATGTTATTGTTAGCAGGCGTTTATCAAATTTATTATTATCAAATAATCTGACTAATCCACTAGACAAAACATTGAATCAGCCAGTGTCAACACATTTCGACAGTCCTTTGCAGGGCTTTTTTCCTGGGGGAATGGGCCGGAATGGAATTCCAGAACCTCCTTGACAATTTTTTTTTTTAAAAAAAAAATGTTTAAAAGTTCATGAGTTCTCAGTATACAAGTTGAAAACTCCATTTCCCTCTTGAGAGTTCCAACACCTCTTCCCCGCCCTCCAAAAAAGCCTTTGGTATCCTTCGGTATCATGCTGAGCTGCGATTCATTAGGAAAAGAATCCAGAAAAAATAAGGAGAAGCCTCAAGAAACTGGTCAAAGTATTATGATGTGCCCTTCTAGCAGAGGTCATGTCACCTTCACTTAGGACCCCGGAGATAAAATACAGATTTAATTAATATGTACCTTTGAGACATTTTAGTTGCTATTCTTCAATGGAGGTGTTATTAAAGCATCTACAATCTTTTAAAGATTAAATCAGAGACAGAAAAAGCCCTGCGCCGTCAGAATCAGCTGGAGGTGCTAAATTCACACAGCCTATCAGCCCTTCTCTTCCAATAAATTGTTAAGATAACGAGAAGACACATTTATTCCTACGTGGCTTTTCGAATACACAACAATGTTGCCTTTATTATTTTCCTTTAGGTATCAACAGTTTACTTCAGGGGGCAAAGGGAGGGGACTGCTTTCTTCTTAAAGATGCACTGCTAATGATTTGAATGAGATTATTAATGGCATTCCTTGACACGCCGTGCTGGTGTGCGAAATTAAAGTGACTGCCTCCCGGAAATTGGTCTCCTTGTCTTTCAAACTGTCAGTCGCTTCACCCGGATTGTCACCAGTCTGACAGGAGGTGGACTTCACTCCCCAAGTTGCAGTCTGTCTGATTAATCAGCTTCAGGCTCCTAAGGGCAATGGTGGACATTTTCAGCCATTTTTTTTTAAATGGAAATGTACTGTGGAATGCCAATCAATCCCCCCCTTTTAAAAAAAGACACAAAGGCCCACAGAATTGCGCGTCACTACGGAGGGTACCTCTCAAACTCATTGCTCATGTGCTTGGCTCTTCAAAATGGAGTTGCAAGTAATAAGTAGCGGTTGGAGACTTGTGGAGAGAATGCACTGTCAGGAGGATTCCATAGTTATCATCTCGACAGCTAAGCAGAAACAAAAAAAAATTGAGTGAAGAAAAGCTGTTCTACATCAGGCAACATGGAGGCACTAAACATTTTGGAAACTATCCTTCCTTCCTTCCTTCCTTCCTTCCTTCCTTCCTTCCTTCCTTCCTTCCTTCCTTCCTTCCTTCCTTCCTTCCTTCCTTCCTTCCT
>NW_015162508.1:363596-388691 GCF_001447785.1 Gekko japonicus
CTTCCTTCCTTCCTTCTTCCTTCCTTCCTTCCTTCCTTCCTTCCTTCCGAGTCACAGGTGACTTCATAACAACCCCGTGGAATTTTCAAGGCCAGAAATGTTTAGAGGTGGTTTGCTATTGACTGCCTCCACGTCACAACCCTGATATTCCTTGGAGGTCTCCCATCCAACTACTGACCAGGGCCAACCCTGTTTAGTTTCCAAAGCCAGAGGAGATTGGGCTAGCCTGGGCTATCTGGGTCAGTCCCCCCTTCCATTACAGACCCCAATCCCCCCCCCCGTGCTGTTGAGCTCAGTGGTGCACCTCTGTTGAGCACAGTGGAGCCAGTTTGGTGTTGTGGTTAAGTGTGCTGACTCTAATCTGGGAGAACTGGGTTTGATTCCCCACTCCTCCACTTGCACCTGCTGGATGACCTTGGGCAAACCATAGTTCTGGCACAGCTGTTCTTGAAAAAGAGCAGTTTCTGTCAGAGTTTTCTCAGCCCCACCCACCTCACAGGGTGTCTGTTGTGGGGAGGGAAAGGGAAAGGAGTTTGTAAGCCACTCTGAGACTCCTTTGGATAGTGAAAGGCGGGGTATAAATCCAATCTCCTCCTCCTCCCCTCTCCCTACCCCTCTTCTTCTTCTCCTTCTTCTTCTCCTTCTTCTTCTTCTTGCAGAGCATAGGGGGAAGAGGCACATTCCCAGGCTCCACCATCAAATCTCCAGGTATTTCTGAACCCAGGGTTGGCAATACTAATCTTGTGGAATCCATTCATTTGTTCACAAAAATATGTATACCCTGCTTTTCACTTGTGGCTCAAAGTGGCTTACAATTCCAAACTGCAACATCCAATGTAGGTAAAACCCAAGTAACCCACCTGCCCCAAATTTCCTGTATGCAAAAATCCCATTAAAGCCCTAGCAAATAAATTGCACTGTATCTCGGGAAGCTACCAGCACACAAAACATTAATTCACTGAACTTGTTTTTACTTCCTTAATCTATATATCATTCCCCCACCCAGCCTTCCTGCAAGAAGCTCTGGGTCATATATATATATCTTCCCTCTCCTCCATTGCTTTCCTCTCAGCCTACCACCCTGTAAGTTAGGCTGAGAGAAAGTGACTGGCTCAGATCATCCAGAGAGCTTCATAGGTAGTGGGATCTTGAAACTGAGCCTCCTTATTCTGACAAGCCAGCCATTAGATCACACCATCCCTTCATTCATTTATTCTATGCCATTTATTAGTAAGTCACATGGGATAAATGAATGATGTGTGGATGTACAGTTTGGCTATCCAGTTTCCTCAGGAGATATAAATATGTCCCATGTGCATCCTATAGGCTTTGCAACTGTAAAGGCCAGTGTTCTTTTCTTTTCCCGATGTCCTTCCCCCTTTGGGGTCCTAGTACATAGTATGGGTTGGATCTAGTCACGTTTTTCACTTATTTTCTTTTCCATTTCCCCCCTTCTCACTACAGCCCCAGTTCCACAAGAAGAGGAAGAAGAGATTGGAATTATACCCCACCCTTCACTACCCAAAGGAGTCTCAGTGCAGTTTACAATCTCCTTCCTTTCCTCTCCCCACAACAGACACTCCGTGAGGTAGGTGGGGCTGAGAGAGCTGTGAGAGAACTGCTCCTGAGAGAACAGCTCTGAGAGAACGTGTGACAGATCACACCAGCAGCTGCATGTGGAGGAGTCGGGAATCAAACCCGGTTCTCCCAGATTAGAGTCCACGTTCTTTACCACTGCACCAAAGGATTGTGAAGGAGGAGGAGGAGGAGAAGAAGAAGAAGAAGATTGGATTCATACCCCGCCCTTCACTTGGAGTCTCAGAATGGCTTACAAACTCCTTTCCCTTCCCCGCCCCACAAGAGACACCCTGTGAGGTGGGTGGGGCTGAGAGAACTCTGACAGAAACTGCTCTTTTTCATGGACAGCTGTGCCAGAACTATGGCTTGCCCAAGGTCATCCAGCAGGTGCAAGTGGAGGAGTGGGGAATCAAACCCGGTTCTCCCAGATTAGAGTCCACACACTTAACCACTACACCAAACTGGCTCTATCACAACCCACACAAACATGCGTTCAGACAATTAGCTTGCGTGTTTGTGCAGGGAACAGAAGACAGAGATCTTTTACCCAAAGATGTGGCTGTGAGTAATCTGTTCGGCAAGAAAAGAATGACAGAGACAAGATTAAACGTTTAAAAAGAAATACAGACTTATCCACGGCTTACAATAGGCATAATCAGACCACTCCTCTGTCTTTAAAGCTATAGTAATGTGGATTTCTCATTAGTGCCATTTCAACCTATATGAAAAGTTTGAGAGAAACCATACGACCTTTCTAAAAGAATATTCATATACAATAAGGGACCACCCACTCATTTGGGTCAAATATACTCTGCCTCTCTCAGTGTTTGATTTTCTTTTCTGTTGCTGTTGGAAAAGTTGCTGAAAGGGAAAGGAAATATTGTCAGTGGCGTCTGTGATACCTTCTAGATTTTTGTGCCAGCTGCCAGCTGAATTTTTAAGAGAAAACAGTCCCTGGCTGTGAAGCACATCTGCTACGGGGACTTTACAGCTTAGTTTCACAATTTTTACAGCTAACTTTGAATAAGAGTGTGAAATCTGCAGAGAGAGTCACCAGGCTTAAGGGGAAATTTGGTGTTGTATCTGTTGTTTATCATGGGTTGAGGGTGAACGTGCTTTAAATAATAATGACAGTGTACTTGTAGGTGAGAACATAATGTGGGGCCCCGGTTGCGGTCCCATCTGTGGGGAGAGCCAGCAGGGAGATGGGCAGCCATTGTGGCCACGTCTGGGAAAGTGGGATGGACTGCGGGGGCAGTTGAGGGAACAGGTGGCGGCGGGGGGGGAATCTGCCCCTCCCCTTCCTAAGCGGGCCTATGGCTGGGCTTGAACAGGGCTCAGGGGAGTGGGAGAAGGAGGGACCACAGATGAATTTAGAAGAAGAAGAGGAGGAGGAGGAGGAGGAGAAGAGATTGGATTTACACCTCACCCTTCACTACCCAAAGGAGTCTCAGAGTGGCTTACAAACTCCTTTCCCTTCCCCTCCTCGCAACAGACACCTTGTGAGCAGTGTTCCCTCTAAGCTGAGTTAGCGTGAGCTAGCTCACAGTTTTTTAGCCTCCGGCTCACATATTTTTGTCTTCGCTCAGGAAGGAGGGCTCCAGAGCAAACTAATTTATGCAGGAGCCAAATCGCTTGTTCACAACTTTAATGCCAGTAGCTCACAAAGTAGAGTTTTTTGCTCACAAGACCCCACAGCTTAGAGCAAACATTGCTTGTGAGGTAGGTGGGGCTGAGAGAGCTCTTGACAGAAACTGCTCTTTTTCAAGAACAGCTCTTATCAGAACTATGGCTTGCCCAAGGTCATCCAGCCAGGTGCAAGTGGAGGAGTGGGGAATCAAACCCAGCTCTCCCAAATTAGAGTCCGCACACTTAACCACTACACCAAACTTTAAAGTGCTCTGTGCCACCTGGCTCTCCTCACCTGGCTGTATGGGATCGTTTCCCCACCCACCCATCCCTCCCTATGTGTTTGTGCTAGACGTGAAAGGGTTCCTGAGCTTAGCGGGTAGCCCCGCTGGGGTGAGATACATTATCGGGAAATGTGGAGGGCTGTTTTGCTCAATATGTTTTTTCTGCCACATTTATTTGTCACAAACTTAGGGCAGTATCAGCATGGAGGCCGGATCCATTTTGGAAATCAGCCTGTGTGCTGTTTTCCTGCGATATGGGGATCCCCTTAAAGGATCTTGGGGTGAGGGTTCAAGAGGCATGCCCAGCTCGGGGCTTCCAATAAGTTACTCTCTTGCTCAGGTGGCAGGGGAGACCACTTAGTGGAGATCGTCCTTGTGGAATCCAGAAACCTGCCATCCCATGGTTTTTCCCACCCCAGCCAGTTGGCTGGGTGGGGTGGGTGTATCAACTGACAGGTCAGGTCAGCCTACACTGGATCTGGTGGACCCATGCAGTGTGAGGGCTTCTTACAGCTGTAACCAATGCTCCCTCTAAGCTGTGGAGTCTTGTGAGCAAAAATTCTACTTTGTGAGCTACTGGCATTAAAGTTGTGAGCGAGTGATTTGGCTACTGCATAAATTGGTTTGCTCTGGAGCCATCCCTTCCTGAGCTAAGACAAAAATATGTGAGCCGGAGGCTAAAAAAAGGTGAGCTAGCTCACAGTAACTCAGCTTAGAGGGAACACTGGCTGTAACCAATAAAAGCTCTTTGTGACTGTGTTTTTGGTGGGTTGCTGTGAAAGGATCCTTGCCTTCGCTGCCCTCTCCCCTCAATAGGTGCTGGGGCTGAAAATGCGCTTTAGGTTTGTCCAGAAGCAGAGTTTGGGGTAACATGTAGTCTCCCAACAACATTGGAGAATGTGCAGAAATGGCTAACTTCTGATTGACCGGGCAATGAACATATTCTTCACTTGGGAACAATGTATGGGAAATGTACAACAATGATATGGAGGCTAAGCATCCTAAGCACACATCCTTTCCACACCTGGATCTCATCCCTGGTTTTATCAGAATTCAACTTGTGACACAATACCTTGCATTTATCCCTGAATATAACAGCATCCGTTTATCCCGGGACAAGTGTGGGGCAAAACCGGGGTGACCTCCATGTAATGTGGAAATTAAAAATTCCCTAAGATAATTACAAGGGTGAACTCAAGTGTAGTGTAGAATGTAAGTTCAGGGACAGGGTTGAAGCAGGATTTAAGGTCTACTGCAGAATCACCCAATGTTTACTGCATCTCTGATCAGTTGCATATTGACTGGCAATGTCAAATGGGCAAAATCGACTGTAGCCACAATCAAAATCCCTGTTCCCCATTCCAGAAATGTATGACCCCATTTTCTACTCAGATTCTGTCTTCCAAATATACATTCCCCCCGCCCCCCAAAAAACCCCTTCACCTTGCATTTCCAATGTCTAAGACAAGCAAGCGCACTCAACCTTGGTTGTCAGAAGCAATGCAGGACTTCGCCAGTTATAGTAAGGAACTTGAACAACCGTTGATGTTTGTGCAAATTCACCAGTCAACTTATATTAACCCCAGCACATACATCATCAGTATTCCTGACGTCTGATAGCTTCAGGGAGGGACTCTGGTTCAGTGGTAGACCGAGCATCTGTTGGGCTTGCAGAAGGTCCCTGGTTCAATCCCTGGTATCTCCATGTAAAATGATCTGGAAATAGGTGGTATGAAAGACCTCTGCCTGAGTCCCTGAAAAGCCACTGCCAGTCTGTCTATACAGCACTGACTGTGATGGGCCATATGTTTATTTTATTTATTCATTCATTTATTAGATTTTTACCCCACCCTCCCAGCAAAGCCGGCTCAGGGCGGCTTACACAACCAGTATAAAACACTGCAATATAACAATAAAATATACAATATTGACGAAACATTGGAACATGTAATTTTTGATTGTATTATATATCAAAACATTAGGGAAGTTTTGATCAAGCCTATAGTTAATTCCTTTCCAGGTTGTAATAGAAGCATACTTTTGTCAACTATGCTGGCAGGGGATAACCAAAAGCTGACTAGGATGGTTGCCAAATTTGGTTGGTTGGCATACCAAACTAGGAAAGAAATAAAGTACAGATAGGCCTAAATCTAATCTCTGATCTTAATATTGATTTTATCATGTCTGTATTTTAACACTTTTAGATTCTTATTTATAATTTTAGATGCCATAATATTTTATAATTTTATTGCTCCCTTATCTGTACTTATCTGTCTTCTATTATACTGGTCTATGACCGTAATAAAGGCTTGTTGTTGTACAATATAAAAGCTATCAATACACAATTTAAAACTATAAATATTACAACTTATTAAAGTACTAATGTTCATAACTAGCATGTTCATAAAAACACTTCCCCCTCTGAGTTTAAGTTGGAGTTAGTCTTCATTACTTAAAAAAAAAACCCACCGAAACTTTTATTTACTTCACAAAAGTCTATTAAAGTGCTAGTGTTCATAACTAGCATGTTCATAAAAACACTTCCCCCTCTGAGTTTAAGTTGGAGTTAGTCTTCATTACTTAAAAAAAAAACCCACCGAAACTTTTATTTACTTCACAAAAGTAAACCTCTACTTACTTCAAAAAACAACCACCACCATCACCTTTACTTTTAGAGTACAGTTGTCAGACTCCCAGTAGAACCACTCTTAACACAGACTTTTGTTTGAAAGTTTATTGAAAAGATTTGGTTAACTGTAGAGGCAAACATCTTTGTCAGAACTGGCAATGCCAGGCCTAGGGATTGATAATAAAGCTGGGCCCCCACATTCCATGCATAAGTCACCCACACTAGCATTACTAATGGTCATGAGAGATATACGACCCACCTAGCCATTCTCAAAGTGTTATCTCTCCCAAGGTCGGCTCCCATGTGAAAACTTCCTGGGGCCTGTGGGAAGAAGAATTATGAGCATTGCATCTGACCTACAGACATCCACACTCACACTTGCTCCCCCCCTAAGGAATGCCATGTCAGCTAGGGCAAAAGACAAGGGCAATACCAGATGTGCTTAACAAGCGGGGTTACAAAAGGGAAACTAAGCATTAATATCACAGAACTATACAAAGACAATAAATCCAGGGCCCAAGTCTGACAACAGCAGAACAAGAAATAACTGCCCACAGAAGAACCTGCCATGGTCTTTCAACATAAGTCACTGTTCTGGTCATGGCTCTTCTGGGGTAAGTAGCAGGAGTCCTTGAATGGGCCAACCAGGCTGATTGAAAAGAAACAAGGACTAACAAGTGAGAGCCAGTTTGGTGTAGTGGTTAAGTGTGCAGACTCTAATCTGGGAGAACTGGGTTTGATTCCCCACTCCTCCACTTGCATCTGCTGATGTGACCTTGGGTCAGTCACAAGCTCTGGCACAGCTGTCCTCGAAAAAGAGCAGTTTGTGTCAGAGCTCTCTCAGCCCCACCCACCTCACAGGGTGTCTGTTGTGGGGAGGGGAAGGGAAAGGAGTTTGTAAGCTGCTCTGAGACTCCAAGTGAAGGGCGGAGTATAAATCCAATCTCTTCTCTTCTTCTTCTAATCAGCTGATCATACAATCTTCTCTGGTTTCCCAGTAGCCTTTCATTCTTCAAAATCAATTTATTTCTTGTGGCACGTTTGCATTTCTCTCTTAGCACATGACCCCAGTAGCATCCAGATTGAATGAGGAAATATTCGAAGCAAGGTTAATGAGTCAGCGATGTTAAAATGTAGTCCTTTCTTCTTTATTGTCCTGCTGTCTAGTAAGTGCATCGTGTTCTAGTAAAAGAAGCCATTAATGTTAGTGGGATATTTACGCACATCCTTTCCACTGAAGCCAGTGAAAGGTCATAGTGCTTGCTTGGATGAACTTGTGCGTAACAGCTCCAGTTAGGATGGGGTGACTTGAATTTAAGATGGCTTGACTTCATAAGGATCCAAGTGGCTTAAACCCATGCACTGTGTATCAATAGGTAGTCGTGGAAAGGGCCTCCAAGTCACAGCTGATCGACAGTGATCCCACAGGGTTTCCAAGGCAAGAGATGAACAGAGGTGGTTTGCCGTTGCCTGCCTCTGCACAGCATCCCTCAACTACCTTGGTGGCAGGGCCGTAGCTAACAACTTTTTGCTCAGGGGGCCAGTGTTTTTCTCGGGTGGCCTGCCATTATATGTCTGTGCGGTACTGCCATGCCCATACTTTGAAATAATAACTAAATAATAAATCCTATGCATTTTAATGTATTTTAGTGTATTGCGGAGGGGGGTGAGAGAAGAAGCAAGGTGCTGCTGAAGTGACTTGAATGTCAAGGATCCAAGAAACTTCAGCATCGACTTGAGCCCCTTTCATCTTGTGCGGGGGGAGGGAGGAGAGAAGAAGCAAGGTGCTGCTTAGTGGCTTGGATCGACGGCCCGGCTTGTGTTGCTCCCTTGTTGGCCGAGGCAGGCAGGAGCGTGTAAGGCTGGGGAAGAGGGGGCGGCGGCGGCACGCTTGGGTCGGTGCCCGTGGTCTTGGCTTGCCCGGCCTTCGTCGTGGCTGGGGAGGGGGGTGCACCGGCGCGGAGAGGTTGAGAGGAAGAAGAGGTGTGCAGGGCAAATGGTTCACTGTCCCCTCCCCCCCAGCCACCCGTGGCCTCTTTGTTACCCGGGAGGGACAGGAATGGCTCGGTGCCTCCAGCCAGCGGCCCCTCCCATTGTTGCTCTCGTCCCCCACTGCTGGGAGAAGCGCTCAGTGCCCCCACCCACAGCCTCTGCCGCCTCGGCTGGCCTTCCTCATGGGGGTGGCACAGCTACTGTGGCGTGGCTACTGCTCCGAGCCACCGGGGGCACCCTGCCTCCCTCCTTCCCACCTCGCCTTGCCCGCAGTGGCCGCAAATTACCTCGCCACCTGAGTCAGAGTCCCTGGTCCACCACTCACCTGCTCAGTGCTGCCCGGCAAGAAGTGCTGGGCCAGGCCTCGTCCCACCCAGCCCAGCCCATCAGAGGCTGACCCAGGGCCAAATGCCACCGCCCACCCGCTCACTCGCCTGGGCTGCAGCTGGCTTCACCTTGAGCCTGGCCGTCTAGAGCCAGGGGAAGGAGAGAAGAAGTGATTGATCAGGGATGAGGGAACCATGGGAGGGAGGTGGAGTTGAGGACTGGGGGAGGGGCCCGCAAAAAACATGGGGGCGGGCCCCATGGGCCCCACGTTAGCTATGGGCCTGCTTGGTGGTCTCCCGTCCAAATACTAACTAGAGCTGACACTGCTTAGCTTCCAAGATCCATTAAAGTCAGGGTGTGTGGGCCATCCAGGTCAGGGACAAGATATAAGTGGGTGTGTGAAAATGTGTGTAAAAAATGCTGCTCTCTTACAACAAATGATTTACAGGAGGAATATTTGCAAGGAAACCAGTCTGACATGTCACACTACAGCATAGCAAAAGCCACCAGGGCAGCTCAGTAGCTTATTAATTACTCTCCACAGTGTGAGGATTTTACACACAAAACCCACCTCCAATCATGATCTGTGACTTTATTATAGAATCGTGTTCCATACTCATCCTAAATTTGGTGCAGTGGTTAGGAGCATGGACTATAATCTTGGATAACTGGGTTTGAGTCCCCACTCCTCCACTAACGTGCTAATGAGATGAGCTGTCAGGGGTGTGGCCCAATATGCTAATGAGTTCCTGCTTTTGGGTGTGGCCTATTATGCTAATGAGTTCCTGCTGGGCTTTTTCTACAAAAAGAGCCCTGAGTCTATTGCCAAATGTGCCAAAGTCAAGGAGGATCCTGAGAATAGACCTTGCTGGGAAGAACAACACTGCTGTACAGAAAATATACTTAAATCCAGAAAAGAGATTGACAGGGTCACCCGAAGCAAAGCTATACCCTTCTGAGCGCATTGATGTCCATTGGCTGCTTCTAAAGGTGTGACTCTGCTTTTCTTTTGGCTGGCAAGTCACAGCTGACTTGTGGTGACCCCATAGGGGTCTCAAGGCAAGAGACAGTCAGAGGTGGCTTGCCATGGCCTGCCTCCATGTCATGACCTCTTGTTTCATGAAGGTCTCCCATCCAACTATTAACCAGGGCCGACCCTGCTTAGTTTCTGAGATCTGATGAGTTCAGGCTAGCCTGGGCTATCCAGTTCAGGGCGTAACTCTGCTTAGGATTGCACTATTAAAATCAGGATTTTTAATTTTTATTTGATTTGATTTATATCCCGCCCTCCCTGCATTGCAGGCTCTGGGCGGGTTCCATCCAGTGTCCCCTCTAAGCTGAGTTAGTGTGAGCTAGCTCACAGATTGTTAGTTTCCGGCTCACACATTTTTGTCTTAACTCAGGGAGGAAGGCTCCAGAGCAAACTAATTTCTGCAGGAGCCACCTTGCTCGCTCACGACTTTAATGCCAGTCACTCACAAAGCAAAAGTTTTGCTCACAGAACTCCACAGCTTAGCGGGAGCATTGCATCATACCAAATCAACAACCACATTGTGACGACCCCTTATCTGGGGAGGTCTGGTTTCCCTTTAAAAGTGTTCTTTATGTTTTGTTCTACTGGGTATATCCGGCTGCCACCAGGAAATTTTAAAAGGATTTCCAAACCTTTATGCTTTTACTCTTTCTATTATTAGGTAGGTAGGTCGAGTTTAAGGCTTTCTAGGAACTAATGTGGTCCTGAGGAAGTATTCCTTTCAGAGCTGGTATACTTAAATAAAAGAATATTTATTAAAATAACTCATAAATAAAAGTGTAGAACAATGTAACCAGTAATGTGAATAATTTTAACAATTGTGTTGTGTCTCACACAAGATCTGCTCCCTTTCTGACAGGGATCTTTCAAGTAACTTTGTAACTCATTAACTCAAGATCATCTACGTTTCTTGTTTCTCTCCAGTCTGTCACTCAGACTTTCATATAATTTCTGTTCTCTTAAACTTTACTGTTTCATATACATTCAACTTTTTTTCATACATAGCACTAACTCCCATATCACAAACAAGACTGCTTCTCTCACAGACTTCAGAATGAAAAACTTATCAACTGTCTATCAACTGTCAAACCTGTAACTGTCACTCCTGACAGACATTCATATTCATCCACTCAGAACCACTTCCAAAACCCCTCCCCCTCTCTGTCAATCACCAATCACACCACTCTTGTCTCTTCAACCACTCTATCTCAGCCATGCAACCAAACTTTTTAAAAAGACACACACACATATAAAACAAGGAATCATTACACACATAAATATGCAAATAACATTTAAAATACATCAAAATCAAAATACAAATTATAATTTCTGATACTCCTAACCAGAGCCCCAACAGATGAGGTCTACCAGAGGTTGAGGTTCCAAGCAGTTACTCAGTTCTGGGTCACTGGAGGGGAGGCCCGATAAAGTGTGGATGCCCACCGCCATCTGCGAGACCGCCACTCCATCTATGAGCCCTGAAGGGCTTTACGATCTGCCAATCAACATCTTCTTGTGGTATCCAGCCGCAGGGACATCCGCCTCGCCTTGACTCGGTGGAATGAGCTCCCATAAGAGATCAGGGCCCTTTGTGACCTTGTACAGTTCCACAGGGCCTGCAAGATGGAGCTCTTCCGCCAGGCTTTTAATTAGGGCGATGGACGTCCCTTTCTTTTTACTGGGCCTGAACTCAATGGGTCAGAACTGCATATTAGAGTTGGCATCTGTGAGGTTTCAATGTTAATGACAGTGGCACTGGATGAAGGCCATGGTGGTATTTTATTAGTTTTTTAACTGTATTAATTGTATATATTGTATTTTATTAAATTTGATGCAATCAGCCCTGAGCCTGCTATGCAGTGGAGAGCAGGATAAAAGTTGAATGAATTAAATAAATAAATAAATAAATAAATAAATAAACAAACAAACATTATGGAAAAGGGAGGGGTCCCTATCCCTCAGGTAAGCAGATTTTTTAAAAAATCAACAATAATAAACTGCATATTTTAATTTTCATGCCAGTTGTTGGGGTCCCAGTGCACTGGGGCATTGCTTTGTCAAGAACCTGAAATGCATTATAAAGCTCAGAAGGTTCTGTGTCAGTCCTGAATTAGAGAGAGAGAAGCAAGTAATGAATCTTCAGGACAGTCAAGGAAACAGGACTAAATTGCAGGGTGGGCCAGCATTAGAATATTATGCAGACAACAATCCCCACCACTTCCCAAACTATTCTTCCTTGAGTATATTTGCAAACAAACGGAGAGAAAGCTCATTCCGCCGGCCGACTTCACTTTTGATTTCGCTACAGTAACTCTTGGTGTTTCGGAGGCGATCCATTTCCATTTTCTCGGCTACGTGCCCTCCCTTGTTTGTGTCGGGCGGCTTTCACATTTGCTGCCAATCTATTTCACATATTCATGTTCCCCGTGACACACTTCTCGCCTCTTTTTTTGTTGCTGCTGCTGAGACATGTATAAGCAGGATTAATACTCCTCGGAAGCCAATATTAATACAGAACACGAGGAAACTGGACAGAAAGGCAAGTCAGCTTTTCGGAAGCCACTTATCATCGCCTGTGGACAACACAATATTCACATAAATTTTACCAAGTAAGATAGTACCCATGGGTGCTCATGAATTTACAATTTCCTCCGCTATAATCATATGTATCCTCCTTTAAGTAACCGGTTCTTTCCATTTATCACAGAGTCTCCCTTAATAGTCATATTTCTTGGCTGACACCTTCGCCGTGCTGCTAAATCAGCTAAAAAACTTTTTCTCGTGGAATACATTCTGGGCAGATTCCCCCTTTAGATACTTTCGGCTCAGTTTGACTGAGTCCTGGCACTCAGAGGAAACAACTGGAGCTGTACGGGGCCCAGCTGTGATCGGAAATGGTGTGTATTTGCCAAAAGGGAAAGTTTCAGCCATCTTGTCCTGTTGGATCTCACCACCCAGTGGCAGAAAAGGGGAACTGTTGCCTTCTTGGAGAATGAGCATTTTGTGGCCTGCGTGATTACTTCGGAACCTCTGAAGGCCAATGTGGAGAAAGTCCCCCGCAGTTCAAGGGCCTCATAGCAGAGTCAAGTGTGAAAACCATCACCTGAGGTTGTTTCTCGCAGTAGGACTGGCACCAGTCATCCAGATTTCGCCTTGGCAATGACAAGCAATCTATCATGCTGTAGTCTATACCCTTGGCCTGAAGACAGGAAAGCTGACATATTATCTTCATTTAATTATCATATTTTTCAAGGCATTTCACAACGAGTTGAAGCACGCATATCACAAAACCAATATCAAGCAACAACACAAGATCATGTATAAAGTACAGGAAAACGGACATCAGTAAATGCAGACTCAATATCCGTCTGAGCTGAACGCTGTAATAACTAGGGTTGCCAACCTCCAGTTGTTGGCTGGGGATCTTATGGGTTTACAAGCAATCGCCAGGTGGCAGAGATCAATTCACCTAGAGAAAATGGCTGCTTTGGAAGATGGTTGCTATGGCGTTATACCCTGCTGAGGGCCCTCCCCTTCTCAAACCCCGCCCTCCTCAGCCTCTACCCCCATAATCTCCAGGTAATTCCCAATCCAGAGCTGGCAACCCTATGTAAAGAGGGCTTCTTGAAGCTTTAGGGGTTGAAGGACCCCAGACCCAAGTCAGAACATGACTAAGGAATTAAAAGCTCAGCAGCTGCAGCTGAGGGAGAGAGAAGGTTTTCCACCTGTAAAGAAGCCTGAATATCAGAAGGGTGATAAATCGTAATAGAAACTGCTGCTTGAAGCACCATAAGGAGTCTGGAGGCAGAATGAGCACGGGTGGTTGGGAACTTCCGGGTCTTGCTTAAGCTTTTTTGCTTCTCATGTACATGTGTAAGTATGCTTGTCTTGGAGAAGATGATTTATTTATGTATGCATTTATTTATTTGATTTCTTGACCATACTTCCCCACTTGCACGGGGCTCAGGGTGGTTTACGACAGATTCATTAATTGTAAAATCAGTTAAAACCATAGACATTCAATATTAAGACATTCAAAGCACTTCAGTATTTAAAGACATTTTTTAAAAACAAGATGGTAGTGCATTCAGTCATGGGAGGAGGGGGAGGGTGCCAGGCAGATGTAAGGAACAGTCGCTGGCCTCAACCAAATGCCTCTTGGAACATCTCTGCCTTACATGCCCTGTGAAACTTTAGTAGGTCAAACAGGGCACGGATGTCAAAAGACAAATGGGAGACACAGTTGTGGTCAAAAGACACATGGCGGTCAAAAGACCACCATGGCCTCAGTCACACGGGCCAGATAACGTGTGGGGGGGAGACGTGGCTCTTTGCGCCGGTGGAATTAGACCCGCCAGAACGCAATCAGACGTGATGGCAGCACATCGCGGTTCTGTCCATCAGCGCGTGCGCGTCAAGGAGGACAGCTGGGGGAAAGCTGTGCGCCGGCGCGATCACGCAGAACGATTCTGTCGGCAGCCCATGGCAAACCATTTGCTAGTACATTTGTTAAGATACCTTTTAACTGAGCAGCTTCGGCGGCACGCCACGGATTGGCCACGGGTGCGCTACGCTTGCCAGACATTGCGGTGTGATCGCGCCCTGAAAATCTGCCCAGCATTTGTGGCTCTCCCGTGGCAAATTCGCCGTGTGAACGGGGCCCGTGTGCCTTTTGACCACAACTGGGTCATAGAATCATAGAATCAAAAGATACATGGAAGACACAGTTGCTAGGTGATGGTGTAAGTGAACCTTGGACCTGCCCATTGAAAATGATAGAAAACCTCCCCTCCCCTGTTCAAAAAATAGACCATCCAGCCAATGGAAGCTCAGAAAAAGCCAGGGAAGGAGAAGCCTACAGAACAAGATGCCATCCCGGCTTGTTCCTTTGCTCTCCAATCTCCAGCAGGAGCAAAGTTGGCATGACTCTGATCCAAGTCGTAGCAATCTCATGTTCCCCTTGGACTGCTCCCTTGCATATCTACTTCCTTCCGATAGCACATGCCTTCTCCTGACTTGAAGCCCTATATGTCGTTTTGCCCCAGCCCTGCAGTCTGCATGGCCCATCTTTTCTTCAGTTGAACTTAGCTGCCTTGCCTCACCACCATTGGCTACAGTAGAAGCAAAGACTGCAGCTGGAGGTCTGGTGCAGCCCTAGCTACAGTGGGGCTTCTCAGGGCCCAGCCCCCCCAACTTACCGCCAAGGCCCCATGACTTCCCATCCAGCCCAGGCCCCCCAGCAGGTGGAAGGGATGTGTGTGCCCACTCCAGCTCTCCCCACCCGCCAGTCATCCAGAGGCAGCACTTGGAAGCCAGCTAAGGAGAGCCAACAGGAAATCCTCAATGGAAGGAAAAGTCCACTGTGACATGCTCACTCTTTCTCTCTCTTCCTCTCTCTCTCTCTCCACTTGGTTGCCTTTCTTTTCTTTTCTTTGGCCCCCAGAAGGGGATTTTTTCTTGCTTTTTTAATTAGACTACAAACTACAAAGAAATAAGGGAAGGGAACTACAATTAAGGAGAAAGTAAAGATATCCACTACTGACTAAAAACCCAAGAGAAGGAGATCATTAAAACAGCTTAAGTACAAAATCATTCCTTATATCGCTGATATCTTTTGAACTCAGTCAGACATGTTGAAATATCTTTTAACACTTAGATTTAACTCTCTCTCTCTCTCTCTTTCTCTTTCTCACTTGGTTGCCTTTCTCATGTCCTTCTTCCTTCCTTCCTGGGGCTCGAGTTGGGAAGCCGCACTGGTGGCGGAGTCTGTCCCTTGGAGGGAGGCTTCTCGTGCTTCCTGGTCTGGTGCGAGGGACGAATGAGTGAAAGGAATCCACAGGCCCAGCTCAGGAGGAGGGTGGCAATCAATGCTCCCTCTAAGCTGTGGAGTCCTGTGAGCAAAAATTCTACAAGGGTGTAGACTTTCCAATTTCCCGGGGGGGGGGGGGCGGGGGCTGGGCCGGGGGCATTGCTTGCTTTGCTAGAATCAAGGGTGGCTCCCGGGGGAGGCTGAGCACCTTCCTGAAAATTTCGGCGGGGGCTAACGCCCCGCCGCCCCCATGAAGATTACGCCCATGCTTTCTGAGCTACTGGCATGAAAATGGTGAGTGAGCGATTTGACTGCTGCACAAATTAGTTTGCTCTGCAGCCATCCTTCCTGAGGGAAGACAAAAATGTGTGAGCTGGAGGCTAAGAAACTGTGAGCTCGCTCACACTAACTCAGCCTAGAGGGAACACTGGTGGCAACCCAGAGAGATCAAAGCCAGTGGCTTTGGGTTTGGTGGCTGCTCCTCCTCCTCCCCAAGCTGTGGCTCTCCCTGCCTGCCATTCTGTGTGTGGGGTGTGTGTGTGGGAATGCCCTCCAACTTATTTAAAGCCCCCCAATAAAAAAAACATCCTGGCTACGAGCCTAGCCTGGTGCATGTGGACACTGGATATCTGTCAGGTAGCCCTGTCACAGGTCTGGGATGTGGAGGGGTGCCCTTCCGTTTTTTGTCTCAGCTGTCCCTGGCTCACGAACTGTTTGCTATCTTATGCTTGACCTTATAGATGCTCCAGCTGCAGTTTTTCTCGGCTGGGAAATTTAACAGTTTTTAGCTTTACCTGCTTGCTTTGCCCCCGCACGCGAGATGTATCCATTGGCTCATGCTTAGAGGGGGGATGTTTGATTCTAGTATAAGTCAGAGGCCCTCGTATTAGTAGCCATTCCTGACACAAGCTGTACATGTATCTCTAGTACTGGATCTACCAATAAACAGTTATATTCTCATGAAGCCCTGTGTTGCATAACCTGACTAAGGACCCTAACATTATCATCATCCCCTCCCCAAGATCTTCTTGCTGTTCAAGGAACAAAAAAAACCCAAACCCATGACCTATGGAAAGAACATCAGAGGCCGTAGGCTCAGCGAGGGAGGCCCATCACAGCTTCTAATGGGCAAGATATAGCAAGGAGTAAAAAGGACAGCAGAAGTGGTGGCAGCAGCCAGGTCAGCAGAAGACTTGGACAGTTCTTTCCAGCTCTCAGCCATCTCCTGTGTGAAGTCTTACTCTCGCCCAGACTGACAATTTCCTCTTCACAGAAGGACGGTGGAGTGCAGATTGAGCAGCTGCTCTTCCCAAGCCATCCCACCTGTATAGGAGAGCCAGTTTGGTGTAGTGATTAACTGTGCGGACTCTAATCTGGGAGAACCGGGTATGATTCCCCACTCCTCCACTTGCACCTGCTGATGTGACCTTGGGTCAGTCACAAGCTCTGGCATAGCTGTTCCTGAAAGAGCAGTTTGTGCCAGAGTTCTCTCAGCCCCACCTACCTCACAGGGTGTCTGTTGTGGGGAGGGGAAGGGAAAGGAGTTTGTAAGCCGCTCTGAGACTCCAAGTGAAGGGCGGGGTATAAATCCAATCTCTTCTTCTTCTATGGCCAGTCAAGGTTAGCTCCCACACTGCCACAATCATGATGCATTACAGGTGGACAATCAAAACGCTGTCATTTTGGATTTTTTTGTGCTCTCCCTATTCTTCCCGATGCAGAAATTAAACTGTACTTTTGAATTATTCTTCTATCTACCCCCATATAATTATTATACAAAATAGAGGACACAATGGAAGCTTCAGCATAGCATTTGGAATATTATCTTCCAGTGTATTCATGGATGTGTTCGCCTGAGCCCTCCTGTTGTTAGATAAGTTCAGTAGCCATGGGGCATGTTTAGCATGGAGACATCTGCCACATACCAGTAATTACAACTGTTCCCCCTGAGACGGCACAAATCTAGCGAAATTTTTTTGGGATGACATTAGGTTGTTAATCATTGCGGAGGAAGTCCCTGAATTCTGGGTGTATTAACAGGAGCAGAATGAATCATTCTAATTTATTCATTGAATTTCCTCCTTTCCTGCTCATGAATTCTGTGTGATCAGATTACAATGGTCTCACATTTATTGGTTATTTTGTTATTGGAGAGAGAGTTCGTGAAAGGAGGCTAATGTAACTGATTCTTGGCCTTCGAGTTATTTGTGAGCAATACTGATGGAAAACATTTGGTTCATGTAATTAAAAGAAACACATCGTTTGTGAACATTAGTTTTTTTCAAAAACATCAGTTTCTCTTGCACATGTGTTGGATGGACATGAACATCCATAGACCTTCCTGTCATACCTAAACCAGGAACCCTGTTGTCAAATTACAGTGAACGTAGGTACAACCTGTGTACAATGCGTACCTGATTGTTCTTCATACATGCATGGAGTAATTTTCACGTTGCATTCAAAACATGAACAGATCAACATATGCTTCCAAAACCACATTTATACAGATACTGGTCCCTGGTTTCATTTGTCAAATGAAAGCATGTTGGCTCTTTCTTACAAACAGATGTGCACATCTATGCAGGATGTACATGCCTTCACTATAACAGTGTTTCCCAACCTGTGGGCTGAGACCCAAAAAGTGGGTCACGAAGCATCTGAAAGTGGATCATGGGCCAGACCTCCGTAATAACGGTCCCTACTATTTCTATTGCTCTCTTTCAAGAGCCAGTTTGGTGTAGTGGTTAGGAGCGCGGACTCTAATCAGGGAGAACCGGGTTTTATTCCCCACTTCTCCACATGCACCTGTTGGTGTGACCTTGGGTCAATTACAAGTCCTTTCAGAGCTGTTCTCTCAAGAGCAGTCCTCTAGAGAGCTCTCTCAGCCACACCTACCTCACAGGGTTGTTGTGGGGAGAGGAAGGGAAGGAGATTGTAAACTGCTCTGAGTGAAGGGTGGGGTATAAATCCAGTCTCCTCCTCCTCCTTCTCCTCCTCCTTCTCCTCCTCCTCCACCTCCTCCTTCTATTACAACTTTTAAAATGTGGCTTTTTGGTGTGTGCATATTTAGAGATATTGGTTGGCAAAGACATTGAATTAGAGCCAGAATAAATGTTCTCATGGCAGAAGAGAACTTTCCTGACTCTCCTGTCCCATTGCAGCCAACTGTTCTCCATCAAATGCTGCTCCTGGGGGGATAGGGGACCCTGGGGAAGAACACGGGGGGGGGGTCTGCAGTGGAAAGGGGGAATTGGTGGGAATTGCTGGATTAATCTGGATCCAACCCAGTGTTTCCTAACCTCTTTGATAAGTGCTACTGTATGCATAAACTAAGAAAACAATTGAGGAAGGTCAGATGTCAAGCAATCTGTTATTCTAAGTGGATTTTGTGCACAGCTGACTTCCGAGGCAAGTGAGAAGCCGGGGTTGGTCTGCCATTGACTTCCTCTGCAGAGTCTTCCATGGAGGTCTCCCTTCCAAGTACCAACCCCGCTTAGCTTCTGAGATCTGACAAGATCAGGCTATATCATGTCTCCTTCCTCTAAGCAGAGTGACCCCTTTCTAATACGGGGTTGGATCCAGCGGAACATTTCTGCAGATGGAAGGCTTTCCACCCATACAGTGTGGCTTTCTTGCCTAGTCCTGCCAACCACAGGCCAAAATGCCCCTTTCCAAGACTGCCCAGGGGCCTGATGAGATTCAAATCTATGTTAAAATATAATGCTGAGCAAATGGAATCAGTATTAAAGAAACAACGTCACAATCCTTGTGTTGATTGAGCCTTTGGGAGGGCTAGAAATCCAACAAATAAATAAATAAATAAATAAATAAATAATCCCTGCCTAATAGTGATTCATGGTCTTAGTCTCTACCAAACCTGACTGTGTTCTAGCCCATTTGCATTACCTTAATGAACTTAATAAAGCTGTGGTGGCTCAAGTGGTTAAGACGCTGAACTACGGGCTGTGGTAGGTCGGTAGTTCAGCAGTTCGAGACCCGGGTTGCCGCATGACAGAGTGAGCTCCCGTCTATAGTTCCAGCTCCTGCCAACCTAGAAGAAGAAGAAGAAGAAGAAGAAGAAGAAGAAGAAGAAGAAGAAGAAGAAGAAGAAGAAGAAGAAGAAGAAGAAGAAGAAGAGATACTGAGAGAGTCTTGACAGAAACTGCTCTTTTTCAAGGACAGCTGTGCCAGAGCTTGTGACTGACCCAAGGTCACATCAGCAGGTGCAAGTGGAGGAGTGGGGACTCAAACCCGGTTCTCCCAGATTAGAGTCCGCACACTTAACCACTACACCAAACTGGCTCTCTACAGCAGTTCGAAAGCAAGAAATTGCAAGTAGATAAATAGGTACCACTTCGGTGGGAAGGCAACAGCGTTCTGTGCGCCTTGGTGTTTAGTCAAGCCGGCCACATGACCACAGAAACGTCTTCGGACAGCGCTGGCTCTTCGGCTTTCAAACGGAGATGAGCACCGCAACCCTAGAGTCGGACTCGACTGGCTTTCAAGCAAGGGAACCTTTACATTTACCTTTTAATGAACTTCCACACAGGCTTGTAGACAGAATTTTTCTTTAGTCGGGGGCAACTAAGTTTCTTAGGGGGCACTGACTAATCAAACTAAAGGTAATTTAATTAAAATTAAGTAGATTTTCTGGGGGGTTATAGGTGCTGTGTGGCTCCACACGGCCACCGTAGCCAGCCCTTCACACCAAAAAATTGCGCAGGAATACCCGGCTCCTTCTCCACAGTCACCACCACTTGAGGGCCCTGGGCTAGATGGGGGCTCGTGGGGCCTTCCCAGTAAGTGGGGGGGGGCTAGCCCCAAGATGCCTCAATGTAGCTACGGGCTTGCTTCCACAATTCATTTAAAATGAATAAAACTGCATTCTAGACCCAACAGAGATAGTTGCTGAACTTGGCCAATTGAGAACATCTGTTTTGTCAGTTTGGCTAACAAATTACTATGGGGAGAATCCAGGCCCTGTCCCTCAAGGGATTCCTGTACAGACGGCAGGGGAGGAAACGAATCGTCCCCTTTCATTTCAGTAGCTCCATCACAGCTAATCATACAAATAGGATTTCCTGCAGACATGTAACAACTATCAACCACTTTTGTCTCCCAAGGTGAAAATCACATATTCACAGCAGTGGACCTGAATATAACAACACATTTCCAAAACATTTACCCCCAATCTGCAAAACAACTCTCCCCGAACACAAAAAAGGGGATAATTTGCTATGCATAATACTGTGCAACTAATCCTGTCCCGCAACCTGTGAAACGGTTGGGCCATTGAGAGATTTGCATGAGAAATAGTGTTGAGTCCAGCTAAGTGCCCTCAAACTGGTAAAAAAGAAAACTTTTACACGGAGAATACTGCATCCATACAAGCTGCTCTACAAAAACAGAATAAATCACCCAGGACTCTGACCACTTAAATGGGGAATAATGTATATTAATGCTTTTTTCCGCCCACCATCAAGTTGCAGCCAACATGACAACCCTGTAAGACACATGAAGCTGCCTTCTACTGAATCAGACCATTGGTCCATCACAGTCAGTATTGTCTAGTCAGACTGGCAATGGCTTTCCAGGGTCTCTGTTAGAGGCCTTTCACATCACCTACTATGTCATCTTTAGAGTGGAGATGCCGGGGATTGAACCTGGGACCTTCTGCACTCCAGGCAGATGCCAAACCGTGCCAAGCAGCATGCCAAGCCGTGCCCCTCCCCCAGAAAACAAAAAGTGGCTTGCCATTGCTTGCCTATGTGTAGAAATTCATAAACGTAAACATCATTTCAACAGGAAGGGAGTTTAAAAATAAATAGGGCATGGTTTCCAGTCCTGAAAAACACAAAATGCTCTCCATCTCACAACAGCGCTACAGATAAGATCAGAATTTCAACAGCCAATCCATACGCAAAAGAACCTCCTCAGGAAAGCTCTTACATTAGCATGTCACAGCCTGTGGAACTCCTACAAGATAATGACTCAGCCCTACCCCACCTTCCTGAGTAGATATAAATTACCTGCCTGCCATTTTTCTTCTCACCTTGACACAGAGAGTACTCCGTCTTTCTGTGTTATACCTCTGAGGATGCCAATCACAGCTACTGGTGAAATGTCAGGTCCTGCAATGCCAAGATCATGGCCATACACCCCAGAAATTCTACAACAACTAATGAACTCTGGCCATGAAAATCTTCAACAGCATATTTAACTCTGGACTTCCTTGGTGGTCTCCCATCCAAGTACTAACCAAGGCTGACCCTGTTTAGCTTCCAAGATCTGAAAAGATCAGGCTAGGCTGGACTGTCCAACTAGAATCCTAATTTATTAAGGACATTTTTTTAAAAAATTCTGTCATTGTAAAAGTTGCATACTCTTGTGGATAAGTGTCCCAAACATGTAAGACCACTTTCAGATGACCAGAAATATCAACAGAATTAAGTGGGAAGGCTTTGCTCTTCCAGATTTTTAAATTAGGATATTGGATCCCACACTTAAGTATGTAAGTGCTGTCAAGTCACAACTGATTTATGGCATCCCTCACAAGGTTTAGTGCATCTGAATGTGGAGGTTCCCCTCAGTCACCATGGCTAGAAGCCACTAATAGACTTATCCTCCATGAATTTATCTAATCCCTTTTTAAAGCTGTTTATTCCTGTGGCCATATGGAAGTTTAGACTTGGAGATGGTCAGAGCCGGCCCGTTATTGTTAAATTTTAGACTGTTGCCTAGGGCGACGGCTCGACGAGGGCACCATTCTGGCCGGCCTTGTCCCCTCCTTACCTCGCACAGGAAGCCTCCCTTGCCGGCTTCTTGCTCCGTCCCCGGCAAACGACTCCCCACTTTCCAGCCCCCCAGACAGAAAGAGGAGGCGGGGGGGACAGTGCAGGTAATAGCCCAGGATGACAGGAAAGTGCCGCTTGCCCTCTGCCATCCCCGCCCCCGCGGTCTCTATGGAGCTGCTTTTGCAGCCTGGCACAGGCCCCCTCCCCTCGAGTGATCCCGCCCCCTGCATGCATCTGCAGCTCGCCCTCTTGGCTCGCCCGCTGCAGCTCCAGTGCCCGCTCCCGCCCTGCATGGGGGGGGGGGCAGACGGTATCCTCGCCTAGTGGGTGAAAAAACCTGGGGCCGTCACTGTAGATGGTACACCGTATGAATGAACTGGCCCCACTTAGCCAGTTACCAGAGTCACAGTGAAGAAAATAGAACTGCATTGCAATGCTTTCCAGGACAGAACCAAAGTCCATTTGAGCTAATGTACAGCTTTAGAGTGCATAATAAGAATGACAGAAATCTTCCGGTCTCCACCCAAACCAAAATTCTGCCACAAAAGATCACCTCTTCTGTGGACAATCAGAAGCCCTGGTGGGTAAGAGCCCCACCTGGCCTCACCCACTCTCTCAAAACATTTGGTGGGTTTCCAGAAAGGTGTTGGTGGGTTCCAGGGAGGTCATGTTGGGGACCCCTGGTGTAGCAAGTTAAAATGGGGACCTATGAAGTGAAATTCTGTTGCGTTTGGACTCTTGTTTATCTGCCACATTCATCTGTTTTCAGCGACCTAAAGGCACTTTGGATGACTTGGCAAAGTGGCTGGTTCAGCAGCTGAACAAAGACACAGTTGATGTTTGTCCACTGTAAAACTCTGCCAACATCCAGTTTCCAAAAACTGCCTTTTAATTCTTTGCAGTCATGCCAATGACCATTTACCTCAAGCTGTTTCCTTTCAAAACAGAATGATCTATGTCTGACTGACTAGTTCATAGGTCTACCTACTGGTCCAAAAAAGCCTCTTGCCACTTGGAAATGGGCTGCTCTTAAGTTATTGTTTGCTTTATTACAGAGGGTTGAAGGACATGGTTACAAAGGTCTCTGGAATGGAATACACAAAAAGGGTTATGGATAGATCTATGTCAGTTCTATTCCTTTTTGAAAACCTGTCTGAAAACCCATCCTACTTTATTCTGCACAAGGATATTAGATGGTTACAGGAATTCCAAGTCAGGCGGCAAGGTGAGCATTAGTAAGCACTGGCTGTACGGGCGCCCACACAGACATCCCGGATGGGAGGTGTACTGCTGCATTTTGTACCAACTGAAGTTTCCAGGTCAGATTCAAGAGCAGCCCTGTATAGAGCGAATTGCAGTAATCCAGTCTAGAAGTGACCATTGCGTAGATCACCATAGCCAAGTCGTGGGGGGAGAGATAGGGAACCAACTGCCTGACCAACTGAAGATGGTAAAAGACCGATCTGGCAGTATTTGTGACCTGGGCCTCCACTGAAATTGAGTCATCCAAAGTCACCCCTAAACTCTTCACTGTTAGTGCTGGCGGTAAAACTGCCAAAGGTCAGGACTCAGGAGTTGGATTTCGGAATCCGCACCCCCAGGTACAGGACCTCTGTCTTCAATGGATTGAGTTTCAGCTGGCTCTGCTGGAACCATCCAGGCACAGCATCCAAAGCATCAGCCAAAATATCTGGGCAGAGTCCATCTGGCCATCCATCAACAGATACAGCTGGGTGTCATCAGCATCCTGGTGACAACCCAGTCCAAACCCCTGGATTAACTGGGCAAGAGGGCACATATAGATGTTAAACAACATTGGGGAGAGGACTGCCCCCTGGGGGACGCCACATTCCAAAGGGTAATGTAAAGATACCCTCTCCCCAAATGCCGCTCTCTGTCCCCATTGCAAGACTGCCCCCCCTAATCCCGTGTTGGATTCACTTTTTGGAATTGCATTCTTTCCGGATTGGCTTTCTTTCTGGATCTCAAATGGTAATAGCTGTACAACGGGGGGGGGGGGGTTCAAATCCAGCCCCAATAGCAGACTGGAATGTCAAACTTTAGGACATCTTCACTGTGACAAATTGTGAACAGGTGATATGAATTTGAAAATGGAAAACAGGGAGAAGAAAAAAAAGAATTCTAATGCTGTAAGGGCAACAATTTGCAGAGCCTGGAATCAATTTATCCAAAGAATATCCAACCCAACCAGAAAGAAAAGACTTGATTGACTGAGAAATAAGTGATGGATTAAATAGCTGCTTTGGATTTCAATGGGATGTTCTGGTAACAGAGGATGGATAAGGGGTGGTCTTGCCTCATTACTTCTTCACTGCAGCGTCCTGAAACTTGTGGCTTTTAGTCTGTGAAGATCCGACAAACCCTGGCATAACTTTTTAAAAGGTAATTCTAGAAAAGGAAGGTGGGAAGAGAGAGAAGAAGAAGAGATTGGGTTTATACAAGAGATTGGATTTATTTATACAACAATAATCCAAATGATTCAGCCACAGTAAGGTTGTCTGGCATAGCCTGCCCTTAATATATATTTTTATAAGTAATAAGGTCAGCCTCTTAAATAAGCTAATGAAACCCACATTATTGTTAGGGGTGTGCAAAAATGCAGTTCATTTCGTGGTTTGTGGCTGAACCACAAACCAAACCACGAATCTACACAAACAAATATGTCAGGTCACAAACTTAATGTGCTCAGATAGGTTTGTGAACCATTTAACGTTTACACCCCTGCTTTCTGCTCCCTGAGAAAGCAGTGGGGAATAGAAAGCAAGAGTTGAAAAAGCTCTGAGCCATCTAAACCATCCAGTTCTGCTCCTCACTGCTTGAGAGGGGTAGGGAGCAAAACTGGAGGTTTAAATGCCTTCATTTAAACTTCTAGTGCTGCTGCCCCCTCAAAGTGGTGAGGAGCACTCACCTGTTAGGGGGGAGGAGGAGGAGGAGGAGGAAGAGGAAGAGGAAGAGGAGGAAGAGGAGGAAGAGGAGGAGGAGGAGGAAGAGGAGGAAGA
>NW_015162508.1:388732-419554 GCF_001447785.1 Gekko japonicus
GAAGAAGAAGAAGAAGAAGAAGAAGAAGAAGAAGAAGAAGAAGAAGAAGAAGAAGAAGAAGAAGAAGAGGAGGAGGAGGAGGAGGAGATTGGGTTTATACCCCACCCTTCACTACCCAAAGGAGTCTCAGAACAGTTTACAATCTCTTTTCCCTTCCCCTCTCCACAACAGACACCCTCGAAGGTAGGTGGGGCCGAGAGAGCTCTCTCGATAACTTCTCATGAGAGAACAGCAGTGAGAAAAGAGAAGAAGAGAAGAGAGTGGATTTATCCCCCGCCCTTCACTTGGAGTCTCAGAGTGGCTTACAATCTCCTTTCCCTTCCCCTCCCCACAACAGACACCCTGTGAGGCAGGTGGGGCTGAGAGAGCTCTTGACAGAAACTGCTCTTTTTCAAGGACAGCTGTGCCAGAACTTATGACTGACCCAAGATCACAACAGCAGCTGCATGTAGAGGAGTGGGGAATCAAACCCGGTTCTCCCAGATTAGAGTCCCTGCTCCGAACCACTACACCAAACTGGGAAAAGATTTGATTCCACCAACTGAACTTCAGTGGGATCCAACCCCCAAAGTACTAACATTTTGGTCTCTAGGAGGATTCATAAACATTCAATGTTTATTTTTTATGATGCTTCATCTGTTTCAAAAGTAGTATGGTAGAATGACATTAACAAAAAAGTTCCCTATGATACCTGGATTAGGCCAACATTTTAAAAAAAGCTTATTCGAACACGGAAATGTCCTTACAATATAAGAACATAAGAGAAGCCAATGCTGGATCAGGCCAATGGTCCATTCAGTCCAACACTCTGTCACACAGTGGCCTAAAATACCAGGTGCCATCAAGAGGGCCAGCAGTGGGGCCAGGACACTAGAAGCCCTCCCACTGTTGACCCCCCCCCCAAGCACCAAGAATACGGAGTGTCACTTGCCCCAGCCTGAGAGTCCCTATTTATATCTAACTAGGAAAAAAGCCCATTGTGGAAATAAATACAATGGCCTCTAGAAAGAGGCTCTGGGTGGGTGCCCGGCCTTGGACACTTAGTGTCAATTTGCTGTGGCAACCTCAGCAGGGTATAATGACACTGAGTCCACCATTTTCTCCAGAGGAACTGATCTCTGCTACCTAAAGAACGGTTTTAATTTTGAGTGATCTCCAGCCCTCACCTGGATATTGGCAACATTGGTTCCCCAGAAGGGAATAGTTGGTTTGGAGGGCGGAGTCTGTGGCTTTGTACCTGTCCAAGGTCCCACGCCTCCTGAAACCTCACCCTCTCCAGGCTCCATCCCTCACATCTCCAGGAATTTCCCACCTGGAGTTGGCAACCCTATCTCCTTCCCAGCCAATCATCAACCTACCTTTATTTCCCCCTCACTCTTCAGCTTTCCACCCCCTACACACCTGCAGCCTCTCCCATGCTCTGAAGCCCTGACTGCTACGTCACATTGGCTGTCATACGGGGGCCACCTCAGCAGCATATAAGGATACAGAGCCCACCATTTTCTCCAGGGGAACTGATCTCTGCCATCTGGAAAGCAGTTGTAATTCTGAGTTATCTCCAGCCCTCACCTGGAGATTGGACACATTTTATCTCAGAAGAGCAAACTGTTTAGAATGTTAGAGGCAAAAGCCAATCAAGTTGCATATGCAAACGACCTCTGTGTTCCGAGGCAAAGGCCAATGAGACTGCATATGCAAATAACCTCTGTGTTCTGACTGGCTATGGGGGGAAGAGGAACAGCAAAATATTTAGAATGTTGGAGGTAGGACTCAAGCAAAGCAGCCAGTGGATAGGGAGACCCTCTGAATGACAGATCAGAGAGTGAACTGATTTTGGAGCGTGTGGAATGTTCTAGAGAAGTGCCACCACCATTCGGCTTTTATTTATAAGGGAGATTTCCTCTTGAAGCTGTCCATACTTGTAGCCAACGCCACCTCCTGTGGCAGTGAATTCCATGTGTTAATCACTCTTTGGGTGAAGAAGTACTTCCTTTGATCCATTCTAACCCGACTGCTCGGCAATTTCATTGAGTGCCCACAAGTTCTTGTATTGTAAAAAAGGGAGAAAAGTACTTCTTTCTCAACCTGCCCTATACAAATAATACATAGATGGAAAATGACACCATTAAAGTTATAATTGAATGTTGTTTACCCTTCCCCTGGTTGTTTGGAGACACTGTCAGTTACAGGGACAACCATATCACAAATGGTGCGTTCTGTAGCTGTGTGAAGATTTTATTCAACTCTGAGAGGAGATCAGATTGATAGCGAGACATTATTAATAGGGATTTTTCAAGGACAAACTTTTTTTAAAAGTTGCATATAAATCTTCTACCCTCTTTTACCTCTGCTGTGAGATTAGGAATTACTAGAAAATGGAAAACAACCATGAGCTTTTGTGTTGAATCCAGGAACAAAACAGAGTACAATGAAGTACGGATGGAGGAGTGAACTTCTTTATTTATGATGCGTGGAAGGGCCTTCACAATCTGATCAACTCATTGGAAAATAGTTAAGATTCTCATTTATGTTCACAATAGTCCTGCTATTGTTAAACCTACTTCATATCTGAAATTTAAATTGCATGCTTAGTGTTATACTCTGCAAGAGCCCTCATGTATACTTTAGTACTCTTGTTTATTTGTTTTCATGCATAGTTTCCTTTGCGAAATATCCTCTCTTTAATGATTCAGTTATTGTGTTTGATTATCTTTGCTCTATCTGAAAAATCCTAATAAAAATGCATGTTATATATAGACACTATGAAGACAATAAAGGTCTTGGGAGGAAGACTGTTCGGTTTAGTACTAGGGATGCCAGCCTCCCGGTGGTACCTAGGGGTCCCCTGGAATTACAACTGACTCACAATAATGGGTTTAGGACTCGCAATAATGGGTTTAAATTAAGGGCAGGAAGATACCGGCTGAATATTAGGGAAAACATTTTTACAGTCAGAGTTGTGCAGCAGTGGAATCAACTCCCTACGGAGGTGGTGAGCTCCCCCTCCCTGGCAGTCTTTAAGCAGCGGCTGGACAAACGCTGGTCAGGGATGCTCTAGGCTGATCCTGCATTGAGCAGGGGGTTCGACTAGATGGCCTGTCTGGCCCCTTCCAACTCTGTGATTCTAGGATTCTATCTTTAGACTACAGAGATCACATGGACTAGATGGCATTGTACCACACAGAGGTCCCCGTCCTCCCCAGGCTCCAGCCCCATATCTCCAGGAGTTTTTCGACTTGGATCTGGCAACTCTACCCCATCACCCCTGCAGGTGGCCGGGGGGGACCTGGTGGTGGTGGTGGTGGTGGAGGAGGAGGAAGAGGGGGAGGAGGAGGAGGAGGAGAAGGAGAAGAAAGAAGAAGAAGAAGAAGAAGAAGAAGAAGAAGAAGAAGAAGAAGAAGAAGAAGAAGAAGAAGAAGTCTAACAGTCTGGTATTTGACTGGTAGATGGTGTTTTGCAATTCGAGATCTAGCCAAGTTCTTGGGAACTGCAGAGACCTTGTCACAGGATTCTTGCTGCTCCAAGCAGCACTGCTTTCTGGAGCTGAGCTGGTGTTATTTGCTCAGTGCCCAGAATGTCCAGCTGTTTCTTGAGACTTCCAGGCATTCTATGTTATAATTGTTGTTGTTATTGTCGTTGTCGTTGTCGTTGTTCAGTGCAATCTTAATAGAGATTGGAGTAACTCGGCGTGGTCTCCTTTTATCTTTTTAAGTGTAGTGAATAATTGTCACTCTTACAGTGCCATCCTTTGCAAAGTCGCACCCCTCTGGCCCCACTGAACTATGCTCAGGGGGCCACTGTTAGGCTGCAGTCACGTACATAAATAATCCACTTTCAATGCACTTTCCGACTGGATTTTGCCAGTTCACAGAGTAAAATCCAGTTGGAAAGTGCACTGAAAGTGGATTGAAAGTGGATTGTTTAGTGTGCGTGACCGCAGCCTTAGTATAACAGTAAAACAGATTTTTTTTTTTTTTAAAAAAAAGAACAAAATAAGTTTTTAAGTGACTTTTGGACTGGCCACTGCATACCAAACCCCCTCAAAGTGCATTTATGTATTTATTTTATTTACAGCCCACCTCTTCTGCTACAACTCAAGGCAGATTGCTTTAAAAAAAAAAAAAAAAAAGACATAATATAGCACGAGATACCCCATGAACTATGCAATTGGTCCAAGATTACGGATTTAGCAGACAAATGGGAACCACAACTCCCTAGGGAAGGTACGGTGGAATTACAGAGGTAGAAGACAATGCAGCCCTAGAACAGTCATTGTTGTGGACTGTAATTACTGAATTACTGAAGTTAGTTCTCACTTGAATCATTTACAGACATCAAACTGGCTTTTTTAAATACACAGAATACTTTCTAAGCCTGTCTCTACAAAGAACCAAACCTTGATCCTGGGAAGTATTCCAAATAATAACCGGTGTCAGCAGGAGATATAAATGTCAACAGCAACAACAACACAAATCACTCCTGTGAAATATTAAGCCAGTGTGGCAGTGTTGTGTGAAGGTACTTGAAAGAAGCCCTTGGAGATCAGCATGCAAATAATTCGAGTACAGCAATGGAAACAGCATGGTCATAATTAAAGTGGTTTGAGTTGGATATTTACCATGGCAAACATAGTTCTGGGGAGAAACACAGCTGGACTCTTGTCTTCTTGTTCAAGCAGTAAGAATATCTTGCTGTAATCTCCCTCCTTCAGATAGAATAATCTCATTTATAACTATGTTTAAAGTTGCAAAGCATAAGCACTGAAGTGCTGAATATTCTTATCCCAGTGCCATCAGGCTGCCCAAATAGCAATCTTGGGGTGGGGGGACTACATACATTTTATATTTAGCTTAGTTATCTGCAAAAATAACTCCATAGGAGAGCTGTGTTAAAATTAGGGCTTAGCAGAAATGGATAGCCTAATAGGATTCCTTCTGCCTCTGAAGTTGTATAATTTGCCACTGAAGTAAATATTCAAGTACAGGGTTCAGTTTGATATGAAATCTGTGTGTTGAATATTGATGTATATGATAAACAGGTGGTTTTGTAAAAAAAATGGAGATACACGGAGTGGAATTAAAAAGGAAATTGGAGATGGTTATTGATAGTTTCTGATAAGGTTGCCAGCTCCAGGTTAGGAAATACCTTGAGATTTTGGGGATGGATCCTGTGGAGGGTGGGGCTTGGGGGAAGGGACTTCAATGGTATAAGTAAAGGTAAAAGTTTCTCTTGCTCGAAAGCCAGTCGAATTTGACTCTAGGGATGCGGTGTTCATCTTCGTTTCCAAGCTGAAGAGCCAGCGCTATCCAAAGACATTTCCATGGTCATGTGGCTGGCATGCCGAGGCACACAGAACACTGTTACCTTCCCACCGAAGTGGTACCTATTTATTTACTTGCAATTTCTTGCTTTCGAACTGCTAGGTTGGCAGGAGCTGTGACCAGAAACGAGAGCTCACTCCATCATACGGCACTCAGGTCTCGAACTGTTGAACTACTGACCTTCCAGTCTGCAGTTCAGCGTCTTAACCACTTGAGCCACCGCAGCCCTTTCAATGGTGCATAATGCCATAAAGTCCATATTCCAAAGCAGCCATTTTCTCCAGGTGAACTGATCTCTGTCACCTGGAGATCAGTTGTAACCCCAGGATATCTGCAGCCTCCACCTGTAGTCTGGCAAACCTAGTTCCTGATGACATGCAAAACTACATTTATCACTGATCTCCACCAAATGAAGACACTTAACACTAATTAGGGATAGGCATGAACTGGCTGACAAAATACAGGTCATCACAAATCTTGGCCTGTTCACGGTTCGCAAACTGAAGTTTGTGAACTGACGAACTGTGATGAACTTCCATAATTTTTGGCACAATTTGTGGTGGCTTGTGACCATTCGTGAAGATCAGAAAGCATTTCTGTTCTTCATGAGAAACAGCTGAATGACACTGCTCAGTTGTTTGGTTTAAATCATTCCCAGCCATTTAAACCCTGCCTTTAGCTCCCCATGGCTGGTCATGGAAAGGGTGAAGGGCATGGCTTTAAATGGCTTGTGGCCGTTTGTGAAGATCAGAAAGCATTTCTGTTCTTCATGAGAAATAGCTGAATGACAATGCACAGTTGTTTGGTTTAAATCATTCCCAGGCCTTTAAACCCTGCCTTTAACTCCTCATGGCTTGTCATGGAAAGGGTGAAGTGCATTCCCAGGGGCCAGCAGAAAGGAAAGGGTGAAGTTCCTTCCCAGGGACATTTCAACATCAACCTTTCTGCTGGCTGTGGACAGCAGACAGGAGAGGATGGAGTGCCACCTGGGACGCACTTCACCCCTTCCTTTTTGCAGACTGGGGAAAGCCACAACCAGCAGGAGGGACTGAAATGCAAATTTGGGAAGCACTTCTCCATATTTAGTTTTGCTCCCCCCTCCCAGTTTGAAGCAGCAGAGAGCAAAACCAGAGGGCTACATGGCTGGGATCCAGTTTGGTGTAGTGGTTACGAGAGCAGACTCTAATCTAGGAGAACTGGGTTTGATTCCCCACTCCTCCACATGCAGCTGCTGGTGTGACCTTGGGTCAGACAAAAATTCTTTCAGAGCTGTTCTCTCACAAGCAGTTCTCCAAAGAGCTCTCTCAGCCCAACCTACCTCACAGGGTGTCTGTTGTGGGGAGGGGATGAGAAAGGAGATAGTAAGCTGTTCTGAGACTCCTTCAGGTAGAGAAGGGCAGGGTATTAATCCTCTACTTCTTTTTTAAAACCTAATAGCTGAGTAATCCTCACCGCTCTAAGGGGGCAGCAGAACAGAGAGTTAAATGTAGCCATTTAACCCTCCAGTTTTACTTCCCACCCATTTGAGGCATGAGGTGCAGAACTAGATGGTTTAAATAGTTTGGAGCCTTTTCAACTTTTGCTTTCTGTCCCCACTGCTTTTGCAGGGACCAGAAAGTAGGGGTGTAAACTTTAAATGGCTCACAAACCTATATGAACGTGTTCAGTTTGTGACCTGGCCTATCTGTTGGTATATGATCATAGATTGGTTTGTGGTTCAGCCACAAACCGAACTGTATTTTTGTGCACCACTAACAATAACATGGGTTTCATTAGTTTATTTAAAAGACTGACCTTATTACGTATAAGAATATATTAAAGGCAGGCTGTGCCTTACAGTGGCTGAATCATTTGGACAACTCCAACCTGGCTCAGAACTTGGCCACTGGCCTTGTATGTCCTCACTTGCATATAAAATGTTTTAAGAGGTTCCAAGCTTTCTCCCCACCCCCAATATGTCTACCAGACAACTAAGGGTTTGGCTGATGCTGCTCAGCACCAGGGGTGTTCCCTCCCTACCCACCCAGCAATAGGGCAAAAGATGGGCTATTACAGGAATGGACCCACATCATGCCTCAATGCCTCAGGATGTGTTGTTAGCTGAGCAATTAGACACTCTGGACAGAGAGATTCCAACATTGCTAGTAGCATAAAGTAGAACACAATTTTATTAAACAGGCTTAACATAATTAACTCTATACTCTAGGCTTTCCTTTCTGACTTCATAAGAAGTGCTTCCCTTTGACCCTTGAACCAGGAATTATTTTCATGCAGGGTGGTGGCCAGGGGTGTGCATTACGAAATCTCCAAAATACAGACAGAAATTGCTGGTTCAGGTTGGTACAGTGATTTCCTGGAATAGTAATAGAAATGTAGGGTTCTTGGTATTGTGAAACCCCCTTCTCTGAAATAACTGCAGCATGTGCTCATCTTTTTCTTTGATTCCACTGATTTCCTAGGCAATGGCATTTCCCATTAGAACTTTTCAAGGGAGGAAAACAGAGCACTCTCATTCAATCCCTTTTGGAGACAAGCTGCAAAGAGTTGCCACTGTCCTTTGCTTCTTCATTTGTGGGGCTGGGGCCCTTTCCCCCTCTGCAAGTAAAATGTCTAGGATACCTTATTTGAGGACACCTTATTTGAGGGCCCATAGAATTTGAATCCTTGGTCCAATTCACTTGAAACTTGGTTGGTATTGAGTGGACAGGCATTCCTCACTCCTCTGAAATATTGGTTTTCATTTGGTTGAAAAACAGCCACTCCACTCCTCCCCAAACAATCCCCCATAGGGAAAAATGTGGGGGAGCTGTTGATCTCCTTCCTCTCTCCTATCTTTCTTATTTATCTGCTAGTGGTTTTCAGATTGTCTTGTGATGCAGCATAACAATTAAGCCCCTAGTAAGAAAGATTTTGAATATCTCATCCCTGATGTCTCAGCTTGAATTGATTTTGCTTTTTCTTGTGCAAGTTGAACCTATGATTCTGTATTTCTTGCCATTTCCTGTCCTCACACCAATTTTTCCTATCAATTAGCATTATTATAGTGTATTATACATATAAATAAGGCATTTTGTATGTAGCAATACCATGTAAATAGCATGTAAAACACGTATACAAAATGGAAACAAAGCAGCAGTGGAAAATCCAGAATCTTAACTGCTGACAAAGATGTAAATAAATGCCCAAAGGAATGAAATAGGGAACACTTATTCATCCCCCTAGCTCTTCCCAACCACAAACTCCATGAAGAAAAATGGCTTACGGGGTGTCAGCTAGGGCTGTGCACTGAAAAAAATATTATTGCAATTCCATATAATAATTTAAGAAAGAGAAAGTATATTTGTTTTAAGAATTCTGCGAAATGTTGTTATATTTTGACAACTTGTTAGGTTCATTAGCATAGGATTAATTAACTTTGTATTGGATGTCTGCCCATTGTTTTCCATGCATGGAAAATGATAGATTTTCCTCAGCAGACTGTTCCCTCACAAAATATGATCAAAATAGCCAGAAATCAAATTCACCCTCTCAGCTAAAGAATCCCTGAGTTTCAAGTAAATTGGACAAAGGTATCTTTGAATAATATGTCTCCAGCCATCCTCTATGCATAGTAGAAAAAGGCACAGAAATGGCTGCCAGTATTCTGGAGTAAATCTGCAAGTGGAAGTAGTCCTTCCAGAGTGTCTGACTAGTGAGGCGCCCACCTGCCCCACTGATCACATTGCAGAGGAAACAGGGTCTACTTATCCAAACCTAAGCAATGAAAAATATGACATTGCCCCAGGTCCCTCATTCATCTGCAAAAAGGTGAAAAACAGGTAACCCACTAACTGAAGGCAACTGGAAAATCCAGCAAACCAGAGACAGAGAGAGAGAGAGAGAGAGACAGAGAGACAGAGAGACAGAGAGACAGAGAGACAGAGAGAGAGCTGAAAGCAAGACACAGACTCCTCAGAAGCACAAAAAAGGAAAGGCAGAAGATCAAAACAAGCTGAACATTAAACCACACAGAACTTCCTGAACTTTCCCACCCACAGCAATCAAATTCACTCCCTACTAACCCTCCCTGGGGGACAAAGACAAAGGGAAGGCAAACTGGCAGTAATAATAAATTAATCTGGGTATTCTGTTGAGAAACGCCTTCCATGCAGGATCCATCTAGCCAGCGTCTAGCATCATCCAAGCAAGGCTTCTCTCCCGGAATCAAGGAGCAGTGACGGCAGCACATACATGGTGAAAAATGGCCAACACAATGGATGGGTACACTTTAAAAGGCTCCTCCTTTCCAAGAAAGAACTTGTGATCCCCCAAGGCAACTCTAGGGATTTGGACCTAGGTCTCCCAGCTCCTCATCAGGCACGTGAACCCCTACATCATTTTGACCCTTGATATAAGGAGTTTCTCTTTTCAAAGAGGTAGCTGGTGATGTACATCAAGACCACTTAAAATCAGAATCGGTGAGCAAAGGAGTTGCATTTGAATGAAAAGGAAAAACAGCCCCCTCCTTGATTATTTTACTGTTGCCGGCCACAGTGACAGAGACCTTTGCTTCTTAGTTTTGGAACAAGTCTGGACTTGTCATCTCTAGCTGACTCAGTGTTTGAAGGCCAGAGAAACATTTCAGATCCATGCCCTCAAGCAGCCCCGTAGCTAAGGACTTTTTGGGGAGGGGGCCTGGGGGGGCCTGCCAGTTAATTCAGTCAAAGGCCCCAGGGCAAGGGCCGCAGCGGCCGCAGCTTCCCTCCCTCTCCCCCCTCTCCTCCCACAAGGGCAGGCCTTCTCTGTGGATCATCCAGGTCTAGCTCCCTCACTCCCCAAGGAGCCCAGTGCCTCTTCCCATGGCACAGCACCAGGGGCAGCATGATCTCCACTCTCTGCTCCCTCCCAATTCATGCAGTGGCCAGGCTGGAAATGAAGGTGCCATTTGTGCGCTTCTTAGTGCATTGGGGTGCATCTGGGCACACCTGGCTGGGTCCAGAGGAGGGACCCGCCTGCTTCCTTGCCTTGCCTGATTGTGCTTTACCTGCTGCTGGTGGGCAGCACGGCGAGTGTTTGGTGGGAGCCTGAGATGTAGATTTCTCCCTCAACCATTCATGCTCGCTGCCTGCTGTCAGCTAGCTGCCATTGTCTCTGTTGTTACCTGCTTAATGCTTCTTTTAGCCTTCCCCGTCCCCTGGTTCTTTTGCTTCATTATGCTTACTCTGTACTTTGCGGAACTGGCCAAGGTCATGCAGCTGGTGGTGGGAGTTGGTGCTTCGCTCGGCTTGTTATGGGTATCTAGCCTGTGAACTGAACCTGTGTTGATTGTGTAGAACTGTTATGTTCCCATGAAATGGGCGCACGTTTCTAAGTTCTATTCCCGCCAGCGGGAACTGGGCTCATTGGCCCTCACCTGGTTCAAATCTCTTTATTATGTTGTTCATATGTATTCGCAGTTATTCCTAACAATGTCCTTGTTCCTGTTTGAACCATCGCTTTGAAATAAACCTTACTTTGATCCAAACTTGGAGTTATTTCGAATGCCTGGGGATCCAACACCTGCCCAGGCAGCTCTCTCAGTCCAGCCTCGCCGCAACTGCAGCTACTGATGCCTCTACCGCCTCTAAAATCACTGTTCTTGTCCTCCCTGCTGACAGGCTGACAGGCAATTGGGGGGAGGTGGGAAAGGGGCTCAGGAAGGTGCCCCATAAAAACCACTACGGGGCCGGACCCTGTGGGCCGCACAGTAGCTACAGGCCTGTCCTCAAGTCTTTAACTCCATGTGGTTTGAATGAACAGGTGGATTTGTAATTGTTTTATTTGGTCGGTCCTTTGTTACATTGTTCTAGTGTTTAAATATTGATGCATCGTCACATTGATAGTGTGTGAACATGTGACCATTATCATACATTGCATTAGGATTACATCATTCAGTACCAGACTAGATAAGCCAACTATACCTGTCTAATAGCACTGCTTTCTATTGAGGACATTTTTACTTGTACTAATTGGTTACATCGTTAATTTCTGGACCACAATTGGAAGGTGATTTTTTTTTACACAATTGGTGTTTTAGTTTTTTCATTTACATTTTACGTACATTATTTTACCAGATATTTTTTTCATATATTTTTAGATACACAAAAGTAACACCATTTACTACCTGTGCATATCCACTGGAGAGAGAATTTAAGAGGCCTTATAAATATTCCTGTCCTGTGTCTATTTCTTTCATTTTGGAAGTAATATAGGGGTTTGCAATAGAGGTGTGCAAGTAAAAAGAATTTGGTATTTTTTTCAGATTTGGGGGTTTCGTCCCTTAAAAATTTGGTATTGCCTTGAAAACCCAAATTCCAATATCGGTATTGTATTGGAATTTGACTAACATTCGGGATCCTGAATTTTTCTGCTCCATTATACTCTATGGGGCCATTAGAGTAAATGACAAATATCTTAGAGTATTCAGTGGGCTGGGGGGGGAGACAGTTTGAGGTAGAGGCACCAAATTTGCCATGTATCTGCTGGAGCCTTTCCCCAAAAGACCCTCAAGTTTCAAAAAGATTGGACCAGCAGGTCTAATTCTTTGGACAACCAAACAGGGTGCCCCCATCCTCCACTGTTTTCAATGGTGGGAAAAAAAGCAAGGCAGACATACAACAAGCCCAGCAGGTTCTCCCAGAGAATCTCTGCAGTAGAAAGTGAGGTGTGTGGAGGGGTCATGCTTGCATGGCCAGCAGCATAACCAGTGCAATGGTATGATAAGGATAAAATCCATTCAGCCTTTTCTAAACATATAATCAGAGGAGGATAAATAAAAATTTGGAGAAAAATAAAAGAAAGATTTTACACTAAAATCCCATTAGAATGCCATTAGAAGCATTTACAAAACCTACATTAATGTCCCAAAAGAATAGGGAAACATATGATACACTACTGGATGATAATAATGAATTAAAGCCATTGGAAACCTTACGTCTGAGCAATATAAATCTTACTTGGTGGGAGAACGTGCAATTACAATCTAGATATGCTAAGGATAAAGTAACAAGTTTCTATGATAGTTAAACTGATCTAGATAAAATATGGTTGTCCACCTCTGATAAACTGGTACAAAAAATTATAACTTTTTACTGAATGACTTTATGCAAGATGAAGTAGTAAAACCATCAATGATAACCTGGATGCAGGATATAGGTAAAAATATAGAGATAGATGATTGGTCAAATATCTGGTAGGTGGTAAAACTAATGAGGGCAACTGCATATAAGGAAAACATCCTTAAAATGTTTTATAGGTGGCACTGGACACCCGATAGAGTGGCCAGATGCTATAAAGATGTATCCAAAAACTGTTGGAGATGCAAAAATAACATGGGAACCTTTTACCATATGTGGTGGAGGTGTAGAAAGATATATACATTTTGGCAAAACATTAAACAGGTGATACTAGAAATTATGAACATAACTCTAGAATTGTTACCAGAAACGTACTTGCTGAACATTATCCCAGATGGATATGATCAAAAAGATATTTATTTGTTACCTTACATTTTCACGGCAGCCAGAATTCTAATTGCTAAGCACTGGAAGTCTGCAAGTATACCTCTAAGAGATGAACTGGCAGAAAAACTGTATTAAATTGCAGAAATGGACAAACTTACAACTATCTTACAACGGAAAGATGATTTAATTTTTCAAAATAGATGGTCTAGAGTATATAAGTGGTTTCGAAAGAAAATGTAATGTACACTCCAATGAATGAAACACTCCAAGTCTTGTAATCCTTATGTGTTGTAAATGTGTAAAACTTATAAATAAATATTATATAAAAAACCAAAAAACAGTACAATGTGCCCAGCAGAACCTGTGCCAAAACCCAACAGGACTAAGGTCGAATCTGAGAAAGTCCATTGTCTCCAGTGGTAGGGAAAAAACAAGTCAGGCGTTCAACAAGCCCAGCACATTCTCCCAGAGAATCTCTGCAGTAGAAAGTGAAGTGTGGGGAGGGGGCATGTTTGCAAGGCCAGAAGCATAACCAGTGCAATGTGCCCGGCAGAACCAGTGCCAAAACCCAACAGGACTAAGGTTGAATCTGAGAAAGTCCATTGTATCTAGTGGTATGAAAAAAGCAAGGCAGGCGTACAATAAGCCCAGCAGAATTTCCCAAAGAGTCTCTGCAATAGAAAGTGGGACGTGGGGAGGGGGCATGTTTGCAAGGCCAGCAGCAGAACCAGTGCAATGTGCCTGGCAGAACCAGTGCCACTCTGGCAGTGGCAAAACCCAACAGATTTGACCTTAGTCCCTAGTTTGCAACCATATTATAAGCAAAATTCATTATATTACATTTTCTCTCTCTCTCTCTTTTCAACAGCATTCCTTTTCTGGGTCCAATATTGACATATTCTTTGTTATTTCTTTGTAACATGTGCCTATATGTACCTCATATTGTTAGACCTCTGAAGAAGGCCTGACTGGGCCAAAACGCGTTAGGTCACAATAATTGTTCCTTGTGTACTTGTCATTTGTATTTGTTAATGAGGCTTTATTTGGGCCCTTATATGTTTTTTTAACTTATAATAAGTTTATATGAGGTCTTAACTATTGGCCCTGCACCTGGATGGTCCATTGGTCTGATCCAACATGGCTTCTCTTATGTTCTTATGCTTAGATTGATTGAAATAATAAGTCTTTGTTGAAGTAAAGCAGTAATAGCTCTAGGCTGGAAGAACAAAAATAAATGGACAGTAGAAATCTGGCATAATTATTTGTTTGATCTCATACAGTCCGATATAATCGAAAAGTTGGAACGAAAGGTCACATGGGAAGAGAAGACTACGGGAATCAGGACGAAGTGGAAGACCTACCTGGAATGGATATCAACAGAAGGAAGAAAAGACATTCAGCGCAAGATTCAGACTTTGTGCCCGTGGCTGGGAATATAGGACTAAAACACCGGAATAGCATAGGGGGGTGGGGGGTGGGGGGAGGGTTAAAATTATTGTGAAAAGTATGGTTAAAAGATAATATGTAAAATTTGTGAATAACAATTAAAAATAAATATTTATAAAAAATAAGTCTTTGTTGAACTGTTCTTATAATATATAGTTCATCACATAAAAGAAGAGAAGCTATTGCAATACCTATTTTCAGATGAGAAAATGCGAAGTCAGCTTTTAGAAGGTGCAAATCCAAAAACCACCATATGTGTTGCAATGTTTTTAGCAGAAGCTTATAAAATCAAAATTGAAACACACGTCTAGATTTTAACCAACTAAAAGATGCCTGCTCCTGTTTGATATTTTATATTTGATACAGTATTATTGATTATGATTTTAAAATTCTCTGCTTTATGCTCTATTTATAAAATGTATCCGATTATTCATATACGCACTGATAATTGTATGTAACTATTTGGTTTTTTATGCCAATTAAGGTATGTGATGGTGATGATTGAAATAATATATCTGCATTTATTACACAGATGGATTCTAAATTCAAGCAGCTAGGAACAAGATTGCTTCATCTATAATCTTTGAGCTTTGCCAGTATCTTCCTACTGTAGAATGTCACAATGACAAGGACAAGCAAAGTCACTGTCCTTTGACACCCATATTTAGACCTGCCACATTGTTCCGACCTTCATTTTGGCTGGATTCTGCTTATCTATTTAGGTGCTTCTCCGTGGCCATCTGGTCTGTGATCCCTGATCAGCCTGTTAATTAGCATTGTGAAGAGTAATTTCCTATGAGAGGAGACCAGTTATTTGCAGTGCAATTACAGAGATAAGAAATGGCACCATGCATATTTGTCAAATTATGCCCGGTATTATTTGAAAGTCTGTAATATGAGGAATTCTTTTCTTTCTTTCTTTCTTTCTTTTTTTTTTTGGAGGGGGATTGTTCAGGATTGAATTTCATAGTATTACTGAACAAAAAAGGCAGGTGACAAGATAGTGTCATGCTATGGTACAAAATGTCTTTAGTTCACAATCTTTATTTGGGTCATACAGACGATATCACTCCAGTATTGTTCCACCTACATTCACTCCCGATTTACCTCTGGGCCCTATTCAAGGTCCTAGTATTGATCTTGAAAGCCCTGTATGGCTTAGGGCCATATGATCCTACCTGATCGTTACAGGGGTCCTGCTTCAGGTACCCCCACAATCTGAGGGAAGATGGATGGAAACCTAGGAAAGGGTCTTCTCAGATGTGGCAACAACATTGTGGAATTTCCTCCCTAGTGGGGTTGATCAGTCTCCCTCTAACATTGTCTTGAAGTGATGTCATGCCCCTCTAAGAATTGCCAGAAACTCTATGGTAAAACCATACCACTTCCAACAATTACTAGAGAGGACTTTTTGAGCCTTTGGATACTTTGGGAATTCTGACCCAGGGTGGTGGGCAAAACCACAAAATGGCTGCCAGAGAAGGTGGATCCAACCAAAAAATGGCTACCATAAGAGCTGGAGCCAACCACAAATCTCATGCATCACTCTAATAGTAACTCTTCAAATTGTTTAACAGGATGCCTTTTATGATATTGTTTAAAAATGTTTTCTTTCATACACCTCTAGGCGCTCAGAGATGCTACTTGTACTATGATGGCAGCTATTGCAGAAGCACCTTTTTAAGAAAATATATATGCACAAACAATCTGCTCTTCGGGGGGAAATCAGAAACCCTGCTGACCAAAAGCCCCACCAGTCCCATTTGGTGTAGAGGATAAAAGCATGGACTCTAATCTGGGAGAACTGGGTTTGATTCCCTACTCCTCTACAGGGTGTCTCTAGCTGAGGTTACTGTGTGGGAGGATAGTGTTTGAGGGTGTGTGGGTGTGTATAACCTGTTGGAGAGTGGTGCTTGTTTGAGGGAGTGTAGTTTCTGTTTGCCTCTTATGCCTGGGCATAACTGATTGCAGCTTTTAGCAGTTTTCCCTGGGGCTGACTGCTGGCCCCACCCTCTGCTGGGTGAGACTTTAATTATATTAGGCTCCTCATTGCCAGAGGCATGAGCCAAAGGGCGAGAGCACAAGGGTACTTGCTTTGTGGCTCTTAGCTTGAGGGTTTGATTTGGGGGCCCCACAGAAGGCTTCATAGCTCTTACATTCTATATTTGTTAAGGCCCCGGTCACACGAATGTCAGGCGGATTTTCAGGGCGTGATCACACCACAACATCTGGGAAGTATAGCACACCCGTGGCAAACCTGTGGCATCCTGCCGAAGATGTGCAGTAAAAAAAGTACCTCGGAAAGTGCACTAGTATCTGGAAAACGCAGGGCAGGGGCGGGCATCTGATCGCGGGAGTACTAGTATCCCGTGGCATCCAGCGCCCGTCCACGTCCCGTCGCAAACTGGATGTTTTTTGTAAGCGTATGTGCACAAACACATAACTGAAAGCAGTGCTGCTCCGCAGAACTACGCATGCGCACAAATGCGAAAAGCTTGCTGCTCAGCTTCTTTGCCATGCTCCAACATCGCCGTGTGATCACCAGCTAACAGCCTAAGTGCGAAGACTCAGGGGACCGTGTGATCAGGCTACCGTGCTTTATTTTGCTCCAGGGCAAACAGCCATACCTCCCCCCCCCGCATTATCTGGCCCGTGTGACTGGGGCCACTGTAGATCAATGACTGACTACGTAGATGGTGTCATCAGGAAAGGTTTGGATTTTTGGACCATGGCTTATGTTTTCAAGATGAAGTGTTTGCACGTCATGAGGGTAGGAAAAAATGTGTTTGGAAACAGCCTTGCAAATATGAGAAGGAGAGCTTTAAACTAAATCCTGTGGGGGAGCGAGACAAAAATGCAAAGCCCAGTATGATGCCAATAACTGGAGATAACTCTGAAGTTCTGTGGGGAGTTGCACGTATGCTAGATAACATTAAATCACATGTAAGTACAGAAACAAAAACATCAGGATGCATAAAACATGGATTCCGATGTTTCTACACTAATGCACAGAGTACGGGAAGCAAGCAGGAGGAACCTGAAGTCCTAATACAGGAAGGGGACTATGACTTAATAGACATTACTGAAATTTGATGGGATAATACTCACAATTGGAATATTAGGATTGAGGGGTATAACTTATTTAAAAGGGACAGACAAATAAGGAAGGGCAGAGGAATCACATTATATGTAAAAGAGATATATACTTGTGAGGAAATATGTGACTCTGAGCATGAAAGTGCAGTTGGGTGTCTCTTGGTAAAAATAAAAGAAGTAAGAAATAATAGTGATGCTATGGTGGCAGTCTGCTATAGACCACCAAGCCTGGCAGAGAATTTGGATGAGACACTCCTAGAACAGATTACAAAGTTCTCAAAGAGATGGGACATGGTGGTCATGGGAAATTTCAGGTACCTGGATATCTGTTGGAAATACATATAGAAACCTTGTCCATGCACATAACAGTACAGATTGGGCCTGCCAAATCGGCACTTGGGGTACAATCCCAAACATACCCTTCTAAAACTATTGACTTCAATGGATTTAGACAGGAGTTAACTAGGATTGGACGGTTAGTCACCTGGAAAAACAGTTCCCCATGCAAGCAATGGAAGACTCCATATCAAGAACTACAAATAATATTACAATGACAAATAAGTTTAATGATCATTTTGCAGCTGTTCTATGATAAAATTAGCTTGGTGTTATTAATCTTTGGAAAAACCTATTACTGCTTCTTTAGATGAGGCTATCAACCATACTAATTTTGTTTATTGCCTAATTCAGGAAATCTGGAAGATGTAAAGGTGGGAAAGTACAAAAATAAAACCAAGGAAAGACATAAGATCCAGTGCTGTGTAGTGATTAGAGTGTAGGGCTAGGATCTGGGAGCCCCAGGTTCAAATCCCTACTGTGCTAGGGAAACTTGTTGGGTGACCTCAGGCCAGAAATTAGTCTGGCCAGGTCTTTAGCTTTAGCTAGGGCAGAGGGGAAGTGAAGGAGAAAGGGAGGGGGAGTGGCATGCCCCGGCATGGCAATCTCATTTCCTGGCACAAACAGGAAGTTATGTCAGTGCATCAAAGTGATGCTCTGGCCTTCACCCCAGACTCTATAGTAAAACCATAGAGTTTTCGGTGCATGCTAGAGTGTCACCTATATACATTTATGTCACTCCCAGTTTGTGTCGAAAGTGATGCCATGATGCTGTGGAATGCCAGGCAGGCAGGTCCCAAAACTCTCCTTAAGTGGAATGCATTTATGTATTTGTTGGTTTGTTTAAAATATTGATGTACCTGCCTTTCTCCCAAGTATCCCAAAAGCCAAAGCAGGTAACAGCAATATAAGAACAATTGGATGTTTTTAAAACAATCCATACATCAGTACCATATTTTATGACACCATCTAAGAATACTGTATGGCCTCTAGCCATATATCCCCCTTCCCATATTGCTAAGGCTGAGGATGCCCCTTAAGTGCTCCTGAATAACTTTATTTTGCAGCCTCACTGGGAATCCAGGAGGTAGATGTCCCCCAGTCTCTTCTGGGAGGCTGTTCCATGGTCATGCTGAAAAAGCTCGAGCCTGGACTGCTGCAAACATGGCTGAGACAAAGAGGATGGCGATAATAACCTTAGTCCTTTAAGGATGTGCTTTCCAGGTCATGAAGGGTTTACACAGTAAGCACCAGCAGCACCCTGAATTTGACCCAAAATCCATCAGCAGCCAGTGAAGATGCCCCAGCATAGGAGCAACATGGTCCCACCGGCTAACCCCCCACAACAAACCAGCTGATGCATTTTGTACCAGCTGCAGTTTCCAGATCATCTTCAAAGGCCCATGTAGAGCATGTTACAGTAATCTAGCCTCAAGGTCAGAGGTCATTTCGGGGGGATCGCGGGGGACCGCAGTTCCCCCGGGTGAGGTGCAGAGGGGCGGGGCACATGACGAAGCCCCGCCCCCTGCTTCCGTCCGCCCCGCTTCCAGCCCTCATTCAGCCAGGAGGAGGCAGGAGAAGAGGGAGGGTAAGTTGCTTCCTCCCCGCCTCTCCCCACCCCTGCCTGCCTGGGGCTAGGGAGGGCCTTTGTGGGGCTTCCTCGCACTCCTGCCAGCCTTGCAGGTCCACCGCCGGGCCCCTGATGTCAGGGGGTGTGGCATATGCTAATGAGTTATGCTAATGAGTTCCCCTAGCTCTTTTTCTACGAAATGACCCCTGCTCAAGGTGATTCTGAACCATGCCTCAGTGTGGCCAGATCAGACATCTGCAAATAGGGGGCCAACTTCTTAAATAAACATAGCTGGAGAAAAGCTTCTCCTCCCCCCCCCCACCATGAATACTGGTTCTTCCAATGGGACACCAGGATCCAGCAGTGTTCCTAAGCACGAAACAGAGTCTTTCACCAAATGTTGCATACCAGCAGAAGTGGCAGACATTTGTTGCTTAGTGCTGTTTTGCTAAGACCTGCAACAAGGGCAAGACTTTGTGGACGTTTTCATGCAGAAGTTGAGAATGTCATGTTGCAATGCCTTGCACAACTCCATGTGCTAGTAGAAAGGGTGATTCATATACGATGAACTGGTTTGGCACAACAGTGGTGGTGGAAAGTGTTGTCAACTTGCAGCCGACTTATGGTGACCCCATAACATTTTGAAGGCAAGAGACGTTCAGAGGTGGTTTGCCATTGCCTGCCTCTGTGCAGTGACCCTGGATTTCCTTCGTGGTCTCCCATCCAAATACTAACCAGGGCTAACCCTGCTTAGCTTCTAGGGATGTGCATTCGGATTGGACGAACCGGAAAAAAATAAATAATGCCTATTCAGCATTATTCGGGCCTGCCTACAGCCGAATCAGATTCCCTAATCTGATTCGGCTGGCCAAAAAGGGAATCCCCGAATGGATGCCATATATTTGGCATCCATTCGGGGAATCCTTTTGCTGGGCGATGGGAAGACAGGGGGAGGCATTTAAATGCCTTCCCGATTCTTCCAAGGCCTTCTCTGGCCGGCCGGCCTCAGTGGGCGAGCTGAGGAAGGAACGGGAAGGCATTTAAAGAGCCCCCCTGCTCTTTCCAGGCCTTCCCTGACTCACCTGCTTCAGCAGGCAGGCCGGGGAAGGCACGGGGCCAAAAGTCATTTGGCCGGCCGAATGACTTCTAAATCGGCTTCCATTGCCAAAAGTGGCATTTGGGGGTAATTCAGCTGGCCAAATCACATTCAGCTCAATTCGGCCAAATCTGAATCGGGCCAATTTTTATTTATTTATTTGCACATCCCTATTAGCTTCTGGGAGCTGCGGTGGCTCAAGTGGTTAAGATGCTGAACTGCAGGCTGTGGAAGGTCAGTAGTTCAGCGGTTCAAGACCCGGGTGCCGCAAGACAGGGTGAGCTCCTGTCTCTAGTTCCAGCTCCTGCCAACCTAGCAGTTCGAAAGCAAGAAATTGCAAGTAGATAAATAGGAACCACTTCGGTGGGAAGGTAACAGCGTTCCGTGCACCTTGGTGTTTAGTCATGCTGGCCACATGACCATGGAAACGTCTTCGGACAGCGCTGGCTCTTCGGCTTTGAAACGGAGATGAGCACCGCAACCCTAGAGTCGGATTCGACTGGCTTTCGAGCAAGAGAACCTTTACCTTTATTAGCTTCTGAGACTGGGCTAGCCTTGGCCATCCAGGTCAGGGCAAGAGTTCTCTGTGCAAAGAAAAACAGACCTTCCACTTATAGGAGTGTTCTTCTGCCAATGGAAGGACACTCTTTCATTAGACCCAGTGTTTCTGAAGCTTGGGAGGCAATTATTTCCTAGTCTTGGAGCTCTAAAGTCCCTGAAGGCTCACTTTTTTACCTCTGTTCCAGTTCCGTTGCATGTGCTGTTAGCATGCCAGAGCGTTTTCCCTCTGAACTATAGATGGCTCATATGCTATCCTTGCATACAGAGTTCTGCCTGCGTTGATGACATGGCTTTCGGTGTGCTGCTGCTGGGGAAAAGGGGGCAAATCCAGTGTAAGGAATCACTGGGGGAAAGTGACAGAAAATAAAATAGCGTGCGCGATAGCACCCTTAGCTATCTAAATTGATGAATGTAGTCCCATTAACAACGTGCAGCCTCATCTCAAGAAATATAGGAAGAGAGTTGGAAAGGCTACAGGGAAAAGAAGTTTTGAAAGAAGACCTGTGAGGAGAGCCTGATTAAGTTTTACATAGTTCTGAACAGAATGGAAAGGCGAGAGATTCCTTGCATTTTTCTCCTTCATATTTCCAAAGTTCAGAATATGTAGGATTTCCAAAGGGCTGTTGCCAGCTGCATTATGAATCAAGCACAATTTCTCCCAGAGGACTTTTCTCTGTTTTGGAGCATTAATTGAGCTTCTAAGCATGCATGATCCATCAAGAAGCCCCAGAATGCACGTTTTTCTAGGGTTGTCTGAATATTCTGCAGAAACATCAACTGTTCTGGAAGTTAGTATCCCAGAGCTTTTGGTTATCTGGTATGCCATCATAAACATGTGCAGGAGTATCATATGTGAAGAGAGGTCTGGAACATGGAATTTCCAAGGTGCCTACTGCACTTCCTGATTACTGCAGGCTATTTGGGGAAACCATACATATTCTGGCACAGACACTGGTGTTTCAGTATGTGACGGAAAGGTTCAGCTCCGCCTCTCCCTAAGAGCGACCAATGGGAGCTGATGGAATGTTAGTAAGAGAGGTAGTTGGAAAAGAGCCCTTGAAAGTTGGCAGCTAGAGAGCTGAGAGGGTAAAAAAGTATGTCGAAATGTGTGAAACTGAGGTGAAGGGCAGCTTAAAGCTAAATGGAAAGAAAAGTCAATTTGCAACTGTGGCAGAATGAGCCCGCTCTGGCCTGCAGGCCCTGTTCCACCTTACCTTCCAAGCCATTCCCAATCCCTTGGAGAGGTTTTTCTTCCACTGTTGGGTAGCTCACCAACAACAGCTGATCATTGTAGGGATTTCCCACTGGGAGGATCAAGACTCTTAGTTTCCCTTTCCAAGTTCAAAGGCCTTGCTTCAGTGTCTCCCACTACCCAGTGCCTGGTCACCACGGGGACAGATTAATGCCTTGGGTGCCCTTGGAGGAATAGCCACTTGCCAACTGCCTTTCCTTCCCCCCGGCTCCCCTCTCCAAATAGTGGTTTTTGAGATGGTGGAGGTCTATGTGGTACAGACAACCTCTCCCAGCATCAAAATGATAAAGTGTTTATTAAAAAGAAAATGTTTTCAAGTATATTTTTAGCACTGCATTAAACTGCGCAAGGAATACAAAAGAACTTCTTCGAAACACAAATCCTCCGACCTTTTCTCTCTGTGTGCCCTATCAACTGTTAAAATATAGGGCAGGCTAATCCAATATGGCGATAAGATAAAGTTGGTGAGGGCAACTGAGGTAATTTGAATAAGAAGGGGCAAGAGACAGCAATGTAAATTAATGAACAAACCTTTTCACAAGGAGTGCCAATGGATCTTGGTTGCAATCTTCCCTCTGCTGCTCCTCCCCAAGGGTCAAGAGTTCTTCAAGAGCTTGCACAAGAGCAGGAAAAAATATTTGCCAGTTCCCCACCACAGACTCAGAAGTCACCCATTCCTGAGGTACCCAACACCTTAGTGGTTTTTTGGTGGCAAAGAGGGATGCATTAGTGAGGCAAAGTCAGCAGCCATCTCACATTTCTCTCAATCCAGCCCAATGACAAAAGGGAAACATTTCTGAGCACTGTTGAAAACGGTTGCAAATAACTATAGGCAGGGGTCATTTTGTACAAAAAGAGGTGCAGGAGCTCATTAGCATAACTCATTAGAATCTTATTTGCATATGCCACACACCCCTGACATCACCGGAAGTGTGTCAGAAGGCAACACCCACCGCTCAGGCTCCACTGGACTGTTTTGGATTGCTAGCTATTGGGGGGGGGACGTGCAGATCTGTCTGTCCTCGCAGAGGAGGGAGAGCTTGTACCTGAATAAAACTTGGTCTTGTGGGACGGTTGTGGGCCGGGGGGCGGGGGGGGTCTCTGCAACTTACCTGGCTGCTTCTTGCTGTGACTGAGGGCTGCTGGGAGCAGGGGGTGGGGCTTGTCGCATGTCCCTTCCCTCTGGGCTCTTTACTGTCGTAGCTCCGCTCCTGTGTGCTCCTGCAGGAAATGACCCCTGACTATAGGTAGTTAACAGTCAAACATTTTTTTCCCTAGGAAAGAATTACTTTGTTATAAAATACTTTATGCTGATCAACTGACCTTGCAAATAACTCTGTGGAATAGGTGGAAGCTGGGTATAACAGCTCTTCCTATTTTTTTTTTTAAAAAAAAAATAGAAATGGACAATTTCCAGAATGGTACAGCAATTCAAGACCTGAGTGCCACATGACGGAGTGAGCTCCCGTCTCTGGTCCCAGCTCCTGCCAACCTAGCAGTTCAAAAGCAAGAAATTGCAAGTAGATAAATAGGTACCACTTTGGTGGGAAGGTAACAGCATTCTGTGCACCTCGGCATCTAGTCATGCTGGCCACATGACCATGGAAATGTCTTTGAACACTTCTGGTTTATGGCAGCTCACTGAGCAGACGCATCTCCCGGACCTCCCGGGGGTGAAGCTGTGCACCAGCAGAAAGGAGGGGGGGTGAGGCATCACCCCCCCCCAGGAGCCTGGCAAACGGTTCCTGGCCAGGGGACTTCTGAGAGGTCGCCTCTTCGCCAGCATGATGCTGAGGAATCGAGGTGCTTCTCCATCCCGACGGTCCCTCTGCTGAATGTCTGAACGGAACTAGTGACGCTGACCGGGACAAGCGCTGGATTTCGAGCGGCTAAAATGGAGGCTAAGCGAGGTTGGATGACCGAATATGAATGCGAGTCGGACTAGAGCATTTTCACTAAGTTAAAAAGAAAGCTCCCCACCCCACAGACTAGAAAGCAAAGCGAGCGGGGGAGGGGCCCCTCCTATGGGTATACATTTAAAAGTGAGACAGGGGAGTGGAAGTAAAAGCGGCAAAATCTGTTGGGAAAGACTTACCAAGGCACGTATGAGCACATATTCAGAGATTTTAAGAATTTTGGCGAAGGTAAACAATCTATAAAGATGGCGGGGAAGAGGACAGAGAAGGAGAAACTTTCAAAAGTGAAAGTAGCTGCGAGTCCACGACCGGAAGGAACCACCGAGTTGGCTAAAACATTGGCGGAGTCCTTGCGCACCCTGCTGGACCAGATGAATAATCTCAGGGAACAGCTGTCAACAATGAACCAATGTATCATTACTCAGCAGACATAATTGAACGAAACTCTTAAAATTACGGAACAAACAGCTGAGAAAGTGAAAGTTGATGCCACTGCTCAAAAGGTGAAGAAAAAGGTACAAAAATTGGAAAAGAAGCAAATTTCAACAGAAGAACAGCTTTTACAATTACAAATGGAGAAGGCAAACCTGGTCCTTTGTTTCCAAGGTGTCCCAGAGTCTAAGGGTGAGAATCTGAAGCAAATGATGAGCGAAGCATTGGCCCCAGTGACAGATTTGAAGGTGGACTATCTCATGAGCAAAATGGATGTGGCCTACAGGTCCTATTCTGTATACATAAAGAAGAAGAATCTGCCTGGGGAAATAGTAATGAGATTCTCGAAGAGGCATGTGAGGGATTCTATCCTGAGTGTGACGGCGGGGACACCCTTGAAAATCGGGGACAGTACCATCAGGATTATGAAAGATATCCCATTTGAAATAAGACAACGGAGAAAGAAATATAAAGATTTAATTCTTTTTCTTCAAACAAATGCAATTAGCTATCGGTGGTTATATCCAGAGGGCGTAACCTTCAAACTCCAGGACAAAAAAGAAAAGATTGACTCTTTTTCCAAAGCACGGGACTTTTTGAGAATCCAGTTGGGTGAGCCAGAGAAAGTGGATAAAGAGGAGAAGGACAGTAAGTCCAGTAGCAAGCTAGACTCGAGGTCTTCTGGAGAGGACTCCTTCTGAGAAAGTGGCGGCGGCTCCTAAAAGTCCTTACAAACTGCGGAAAAGACAAGATAAGAAAAAATGAAGGCTGAAGGACTCTGAATTGTGCCTTTGAAAATATTGTGGTTTACATTGAGATGCTTAGGGGTCTTTTTACAAAAGGTAAATTTAATATTTAAAGGTTATATTAGCATATCTAAGTTCATTAAATTGTTAGCGTTTTAAGAGATGGATTTGTGTACAAGCAAATTTGATTATCTCCTCTCTTGGGTTTTTAGGTAGTAATGATTATCTTTTCTTTCTCCTTATTTGTAGTTTCCCCTCCCTATTTTCATTGTAGTCTGTAGTCCTTCTATAAAATGCAATAAAAAAAATCCCCTTCGGGGGGGCCAAAAAAAAAGAAAAAGAAAGAAATGTCTTTGGACAGCACTGGCTCTTTGGCTTGAAAACAGCTATGAGCACCGTATTCCTAGAGTTGGATTCAACTGGCTTTTGAGCAAGGGAAACCTTTACCTTTACTATAATAACAGAGGACTTTTTCAAGATGTTAGCAGATCCTCTAACTCTATCCTGTCATATTTTCTGCAATTCATTATTTTATGGATTTGAAAACAGTACTTAAAATTCCAAGCCCCAATTCCCTCTTCCCTTATGTAGGAATGTCAACTGTTCTATTTACATAAACACAGTTAAAGATCTTGTAGTGACTTAAAGACTAACAAATTTATTTTGGCATGCATTTTTTTTGTGGGTCAAAGATGGGTAGCACATATGGTTTGCAGGTATAAACTGTTATCACTCCAGCTAAATATTCATTTTATTGCTTGAATTCGGATGGAAGGAAGTGAAATTGTGTAATAAGCTGCCTCTTCTAAAGAGAACTTCTAGTCAAACATCTATTGCCATCTGGTGGACAGATTCAGAAACAAGGAACATTTATCTGTAAAAGTCTATCAGTGGTAAATTAATCCTCAAAAACTTGAAGGGGGAAAAAATTATCTTGCCCTTTCTAAAGTGGTTGGGGAATTTTTATTTAAATGTGGTGGGGAATATGGACGGATTAGTTCGTGCTGACCTAAGGTTACAGATATAACCTTTTAAGAGGTATCTGTTAATGTTCGGTTTGAGCTGGGTGGCATATACTTCAAGGTCGGTTCTGTGTATTCAGAGACAACCCCCAGCATCCATGTCACCAATTGTACACCAGATTATTTGCTTGGCACTAAGGCTCAGATCTCTGCCCAAGCAATTGAGGTACTGGCAGTTGGGCTATGGCTCTTTCTAAAACCCTCTTCCCTCCATTTTGTTGTTGTTGTTCAGTCACACAGTCGAGTCCGACTCTTCGCAACCCCATGGATCATCTCCCGCCAGGCCCTCCTGTCTTCCACCGTCCTCTGAAGTTGGCTCAATTTTATGTTCGTTACATCTATGACACTGTCTAACCATCTCATCCTTTGCCGTCCCCGGCTTCTTTGACTTTCAATCTTTCCCAGCATCAGGGTCTTCTCCAGTGAGTGCTCCCTTCTCATTTGGTGGCCAAAGTATCTGGCCTTCCAGGGAACAGTCAGGGTTGATTTCTTTTAGGATTGATTTGATCTTTTTGCAGTCCAAGGGACTCTCAAGTCTTCTCCAGCACCATAGTTCAAAAGAATCTATTCTTCGGCACTTGGCCTTCCTTATAGTCCAACTCTCACAGCCATACATGACTACTGGGAATACCATTGCTTTGACCATGCGGACATTTGTTGGCAGGGTGGTGTCTCTACTTTTTATCATGCTGTTTAGGTTTGCCATCGCTTTCCTCCCAAGGAGCAGGCGTCTTTTAATTTCATGGCTGCAGTCACAGTCTGCGGTGACCTGGGATCCCAGGAACGTGAAGTCTGTCACTACCCTCCATTTGCTAGTACATTAAAATCCTCACATGTTGATGCTGCAGTTATTTCAACACTTGGGTCCAAAACAGTTACCTACCAGTTGTACGCCCTGTTCTGGATAGCCCAGGCTAGCCTGATCTCATCAGAACTTGGAAACTAAGCATGGTCAGTTCTGGTTAGTACTTGGAAGGGACATCGAGGAAGTCCAAGGTTGCTATGCAGAGGCAAGCAACGGCAATGGCAAACCACCGCCAAATGTCTCTTGCCTTGAAAACTAGAGCCATATCCTCGGCTAGACTTAATGTTCTTCCTTCAGCTACCTTATCTGGCAGTTTCCAAGGGATTCCCTATCCTAGCAGGTGCTGTCCTTGTATGAAGGACTGTGTTGAAACTGTTGCCCATGTCCTCCTCCAGTGCCTGCTCTATTTGGCGTCCCGTCGGGATCCTCTATATCCCATATTAGGCCAATTTTTAGAGACCCCTGATGATTTTAAGCTCCTTTTCTTTCTCGATAATCCAGACACAGAAATAACTGAAATAGTAGCAAAGTTTCTCTGCAGTGCCATGGTCCTATGGCCCTGATAAGTGATATTATGAATTAGGTTTTATTATGATGTTACTCTGTGATGTTACTCTGCAATTTTGATTTTACTCTGCATGATTTTGTATTTAGATTCCTGTATCTTTATTTATATGCCAATCAAAGGCTTTGGATTGGCCTTGAAAACCTCTGGGTGGTCTCCATTAACTGGCTGTGTCTTGACCACCGATGGTGTCTGTGTTATATTGTGAATCATCATCGCATTCTCCTCTAATCAAATAGGTCTATTTGGCGTCCCGTCGGGATCCTCTATATCCCATATTAGGCCAATTTTTAGAGACCCCTGATGATTTTAAGCTCCTTTTCTTTCTCGATAATCCAGACACAGAAATAACTGAAATAGTAGCAAAGTTTCTCTGCAGTGCCATGGTCCTATGGCCCTGATAAGTGATATTATGAATTAGGTTTTATTATGATGTTACTCTGTGATGTTACTCTGCAATTTTGATTTTACTCTGCATGATTTTGTATTTAGATTCCTGTATCTTTATTTATATGCCAATCAAAGGCTTTGGATTGGCCTTGAAAACTTCTGGGTGGTCTCCATTAACTGGCTGTGTCTTGACCACCAATGGTGTCTGTGTTATGTTGTGAATCATCATCGCATTATCCTCTAATCAAATAGGTCATCACGATGACAGCAGTGTAGGATGCTCATGCAAGATACTTGGTTTAATACGGGGCTGTTTTGTATTTTAAAAGGTGCCAGTACTCATATAGAAGGCTGCAGTGATTTCTACCGATCCCCACTCAAGACGTGGGAGTAGGGCTGCCAAGTGGGGGTGGGGAGCGGGTAAACCCCCGCTTTGGAGGCCCAATTTCTGCCGCCGCAGAATCGGGCCCCGGGGGGAACTCCACTCCTCCAACGATCGGGGCCACGCCCTCAATGTGGTCAACGTCATGCGTCACTTCCGGTGATGCGCTCATACATCCAGGAACAGCTCCCGGAGCCCAGCGAGGCTCCTCCACTGGTGAGGTTTTTTTACTTGGCAACCCTACTTAGGAGAAGTCCCCCTCCCACCAAGGTGCCAGCACTCAGTGCCATCGAGTGCCGCCACAAAAAGGCCAGATGAAATGGCATAGCGAAATAAAGATAATTAAGGTTTTGAAGATGGGAGAAATGGTGGCAAACCGGAACTTAGCAATAAAGTAATTATAGCACACAATATTTATTTTGACAAGCGTTCTCCATGATGCTGTGCTCCTACCCCAAATTCAGAAACCTTGAAGGTGATGTATTTATTTATAAATAAGCCAGCTTGGTGTAGTGGTTAGGAGCGCAGACTCTAATCTGGGAGAACCGGGTTTATTTCCCCACTCCTCCACTTGCACCTGCTGGATGACCTTGGGTAAGCCATAGTTCTGTCAGAGGTGTTCGTGAAAAACAGCAGTTTCTGTCAGAGCTCTCTCAGCCCCACCTACATCATAGGGTGTCTGTTGTGGGGAGGGGAAGGGAAAGGAGTTTGTAAACCGCTCTGAGACTCCTTCGGGTAGTGAAGGGCAGGCTATAAATCCAATCTCTCTCTCCTATTTATTTATTTAATCGTATTTCTATCCTGTCCTTCCACACAAGTGGAACATACCGATTTAAATCATATGGAAGACATTTCAGCTTCGATGGATCATCTTCATTTTGAATCTGACTCAATAGTCCAAGCAGATAGTGCTTTCTTGTGTCATTAGAAACTGGACAATACAGCAAATAATGATCTAAGCTTTCTTCACAAACACAGAAGGAGGAGGAGGAGATGGAGGAGGTTGGATTTATACCCCGCCCTTCACTACCCAAAGGAGTATCAGAGCACCTTACAATCTCCTTTCCCTTCCCCTCCCCACAACAGAAACCCTGTGAGGTAGGCAGGGCTGAGAGAGCTCTGAGAGAACTTGTGACTGACCTAAGGTCACACTAGCAGCTGCCTGTTGGCAGGCTGTGGAAGGTCAGTAGTTCAGCAGTTCGAGACCCGGGTGCTGCATGATGGAGTGAGCTCCCATCTCTAGTTCCAGCTCCTGCCAACCTAGCAGTTCGAAAGCAAGAAATTGCAAGTCGATCAATAGGTACCGCTTCGGTGGGAAGGTAACAGCGTTCCGTGCACCTTGGTGTTTAGTCATGCCAGCCACATGACCACAGAAACATCTTCGGACAGCGCTGGCTCATCGACTTTGAAACGGAGATGAGCACCGCAACCCTAGAGTCGGATTCGACTGGCTTTCGAGCAAGGGAAACCTTTACCTTTTTAATATAAGGAAATAAGAAAAAGAAGAGGTTATAAACAAGATTGGGTTTAAGATATAAACAGACGATATGTAACCTCAATGGGTTTTTGTTTTGTCTCAAAAGGAGTATAATATATTAGGAAAGAGATATCTGTATGAAATCTCTCCTTATATATAAAGCCGTAGTCCAACATTCCAAAATGCACTCCTTTAGTGTTTGGCCGGAAGAACTGCCACTCAGAAGACACTGGCTGGGTTGACTAGCTGCTTTGTGCAGTCCCGCCCAGCGTTTCAAGGTCTTTTGCATATGGAAGCTGATTGGACCTCACTCCATTCCACACCTCAAACTCCCCCCCCAAGACAGTTGGAATATGGGACCTGGTGTATTCTGAGGAGGATGTCAGCTGCTTTGGTTCCCACTGCAGGGAAAAACTGCCCTTTCCCTTGGCAGAGGCTGTGGGGGGGGTGATGTAAACCAGAAGACAGACAGGCAGATCAAGGTAGGCTGATGGTTGCGTAGAAAGGACATAGGGTTGCCAACTCCAGGTTGGAAACTTCCAGAATATTTTAGGGATGAAGCCTGCTGAGGGTGGGGTCTGAGGAGGAGGAGGAAGAGGGGGACCTCAGACAGATACAATGCCATACTGCCCAGTCTCCAGGTGACAGCTGGAGAGCTCTTAAAGCTTTGGTGCTCATTCAAACTGTTGCAATTTATCGACAAAGTAGTGTTTCGGAAAATCTTTAGGAATTGTTTGGTGCATTTACGATGGGGCTCCTGGGGAACTATTGTTGCCAATCTTTGCCCAGCAGCCATCAAACCATTCTCTTCAACCCCCTGCTGTGCAGCTGACTTTCCCCTAGGGTTGCCAATCTCCAGGTGTGTTAGCCGAATTGCTCTTTAGGAGAGACAACTGGAACAGTTTAATAATCGGGATTCAGATCAAGT